>NC_142399.1:5401579-5701579 GCF_059441095.1 Idiotropiscis lumnitzeri | reverse complement strand
AACGTTTTTTTGTATATAACGTTTATTTTGAGCTTATTTATTTTCGGTCTACCACACAGATTTGCATAGTTTTTTTCTCCTGACGTATCAATTAGTATTCAGCATGAGTGTGGAGTGTGCCTGCAGAGGGCCACTGCAAGGAGCAGGAGGTGCAATGTCAGGTGGCATTTTAATCAATACTAAAAACCTGCAGAATAATGATATAAACACATGTTGTGGTGCTACATTTTTAAATCAATTATTGTTATACGTGTTTTTGACAACCCTGCCCCCTTCACGCACTCCACCCCGAAAATCAATACGTCTGCGGAAAATATTTACCCCCAAAATAATGCGGGCAGAATTAACGCTCGATACAAACGTGTGATATTTTCGTTTCATTTGTTTGTTTTTAACACCACACCTTCGCTGCAGCGAGGGTTCTTTAGCATGTTTCTATGGTTACCGCTGGCTTTTTTTTTTATGACATTATATCCACTCATCGTGTGTGTGTGTGTGTGCGTGTGCGTGTGTGTGAGTTTATTGCCGTCCCCCCCTTTTTACTGCAAGAACAGTCGAAAACACAATTATATGAGCTCAATGAGTTCAATTACTGCACCACCCGAAAAAAAACAAAAAAAACAAAACAAGGTTACTTATATAGAATGTATCGATTTATGAATACATTCTTCCTCGAATATCCTGTCGTGATTCGACGTAATTTCAAGGTCACAAAAATTTCAATGTAGTCAGAAACGAATCAAATGTCTTAAAATGTTGTTTTTAAATCATTATTAAGATGAATACATTTACATTTAAATAAGCCACATCGACATTTTGAATAGGATTCGTTTCTTAATCTTAATTAAACCAAATATAGCTTCATTTAGGGAAAATCCATCGCTGAGCGCATTTTTGTGTGAAGGAAGAATGGATTTTTTTTAATGCATGTTTGGTGCTCGGTGTTAAATGGGCTCGCAGCCATCCAGCCACCACAGAAATACGACGCGCAGGAAGAGACTCTTGTAAAGACGGCAGCGCATCAGCAACAAGTGAAAAACACGTCACATGAAAGTCCCCCAGATCCCAAACACACTCATCGTCAATAAACACAACATAGCGTATTTTATGTCGTAAAAGAGATTTTGGAGCACATTAATTTCACGCTGACATAGCGTTGCACACAAGGGTCAATTTTGACCCGAGCCAAGATTATCCTCTACTTGTCGATACATAACACATTGTAAAACTGCAGCTAAACGTATTAATCGTTTGTCAGAATGAAAAAGTCAGATGTTTGTAATTGTCATGAGATACCACAAGATGGCGGAAAAGCATTTTTTTCTCCCTTTTAGACAAGTCGATGACCTGACTAAATGAAATTCCTCCCTTCACTTCTACAAAAAAAAATCATTCCTGGATGGTTGGTGCGTACTGACCTGAAGTTTTGTGATATTTCCTGCCACTTGCCATGCATTGTCCTCCAAAAACATTCAGTTTCCACTCGTAGCTATGAAATAAACATTGCATTATTATTATGATTGAAACATTGTACACCTATGTGATTTTAAGACATTTATGTGCAAAATAACATTCCATTTACTTTCAATTCAATGTCAAATTATTGAAATGAGCAATCATGACTTTATTTATCTTAGTACTCTATTTAAAAATAGGAAAAAAGACATTTTTTTACATGTCTAACATTGTTATGCATCCCTCAATCCATGCACACACCAGCTAGCTAATATCCAGCTAGCTATGTGAATAGCGATAGCGAATTGCGATCAATAAATACGAGGTATCCAAGTCAATTTGTGGCCGATTATTATTTGATTGGCATGTTGATTATTACCAAATTTATATTTTACCAAAACATACAGAGCCCAAAACTGTCAAATAAAAATTAATCGGGAAGAAAAAATAAAATAAAGCTGGAATAAGTCCAGGCGTAGTTATAAAAAGAGACGTCTTATTTTTCACATCCTGGCTGCATTCGTGAGCTGTTACCTCAAACAACCTTCGATCGCTCACGAAAGACAACAGCACCATCTAGCGGTCAGCGTACCTTACTACAAAAGACACATTTCCAGCCTCCAAATGTCCAATACTGAGTCTTTAACACCAATTTACGCCTTATTTTTCTGTGGGTTGTTGTGGGAATTTAAATGGGACTAACTTCGGAATTAAATTGACAAAATAGCCTTTCTACCCTCATATAGTTTAGAAATAACCGTAATGTATCAAAACGTACTCGTCCTTTACGGAATAATTGTTAAAACTCGTTTACTGGGTGAATAATAGCACAAAGTAGAACCAGGGGTAACTTTTCATTACACAAGCAATAACTTGTTACATACTTTCTATTTAATTTCGGCAACACTTTTACTGCTCCCGCGCCGCCATATTAATGCGCAACTCGTAGTGTGTGTGTGTGTGCGTGTCTGAGCGTGTGTTTTCTTATACGCCTTTTACGAGACCCTCTAAAAATGTAATTCATCCTTCTGTTTCATCTAAATGGGGAAAGGGACTACTTTTGCACTTTTGATGTTCAATTTTAGGTTTTAGCGGCACCGATTTTTTTACTCGCTGCATGGCGACTGAATGTATCCTGCACATTGTCTCATAATTGTATATGCGTATTATTATTGTTTTCGAAATGTATTCCTTTAAAACGGGACACTATATAATGCCACAATTATGGCTGGTAGGACACAGAAAAATAAAATAGGTGAATGGAGCATGTCATTTTTGTTTTTTAAGATGTACTTATTTCAAATCGTCCTTTACCACGCACCCACAAAAGAAACACTTAAAAAAATATAAAATAAACCTGTATTTAAAATCGAAATAAGTAATTAATATATATTTTAAACATAAAAGTGTTATAACGGTAAATAGAAATTAAAACATATAAAATAAAAACAAACCCCCTGATTGTGCGAATAAAAGTTCATAGAAAACGAAAAAAGGCTTTTAAAATTGCAAGCATTAATTACAAAAATAACTTGGAAAAAATAAAAACCAAAATCTCAATTGCGCAAATTAAAGGTTACATAGGGAAACCAAAACATATATAAAAGGTGAATACACTCGCTTATAAATGGAAAGAACAAAGGTAGAAATGGAAATGGAAAAATGAAAAAAAAATGCAATTTATAGTCTACATGTGCAACTCACAAGTGTAGCAAACACAGTAAAATGTGAAAAATATACGTCAAAACAAAACCCGTAAGCTAAAGTCTTGCAATCAAGGTTAAGACAATTCAACGTACACAATTTCGGTTCATTGTCTAGCTCGCGGTTTCACTATTGTGCACGGGCAAACAAACACGAAATTCTTTCTTTCTTTTCGGTTGCTCTGCTTGGCTTCCTGGCTTCTTTTGTGGTCTGGCGCTTTTGCACCAAGGTTCGAGGCCGTCGGCTCGCCCGTCCCAGCTCAGACAATGACTTTAACATTTCGAGGTGCAGTCGAGGCAGGAAAAGGATCTCCAATAAAACCATATAGTCACCGAGACTGTCTGGCCTTAATTACTTTATGGCTTCTTCTTCTCTCTTTCTCTCGCTCTGCATCTTTTTAGAGAAAAAGCCACGTCTTTTGTGTGTGTGTGTGTGTGTGTGTGTGTGTCGGATAGCAGAGTGGTGGGGGGGAAAGTCACGTTTATTCTCCAAATGCATGCTGTTGCTTTATGACCCTGCAGGAGGATGCGCTTTATATGGCGGCCATAAACGAGAGGCATGTAGTGAGGAGCTCGGCGGCTGCACAGCATATTTTGACAAAACAAGCAAGGGGACCAAAGTGCATATACGTATAGATATAGATATTATACACGAACATAATGTGCATATGTAGCACGTGCATCCACTGCCGTATAGCTTCAGCTCTGGAAAAAAGAAACGAAGAGGCAAAACAACAACACGTTGGTATTTGTCAATTTATTTCTTTTTCTGCAAATAAATGTTATACAAGACGATATTTGGGAGTTATATTGTCAGATTTTCTTTTCCAAACACATAGTATAGCGTTTTATATCTCAATAGGGAAATCAGAGAAACTGATCATTTCGCAGTGGTCTTATTTTTTTTTTCTCTCCAGAGCATAAAAAAAAAACGAATACAGACGTTTTAATGTACAGAACTTTCTTTGACTAAAAGTAGAGAATGAGACAAATAAAATAAATAAATGTCAAATAAATGCATGAAAAATAATTACAGTAATGCAAGATACACTTGCAACGAAAAAAAAAAGCCTGGAACATTTTTTAAACGTCGTTTATTATTTCTAACACACATTTTTCATATTATCATTTTTAAAACATTATCCAATTTTTATTTTATTTTATTTATTATTTTTAATGATCTTTCTGTTATTTTCAACATTGTATTTTGGACTGCGTTAACTTTGTTATTTTTAGCATTTTCTGTTATATTTGTACATTTGTCATTTCTAGTATTCTAATTTTTATACATGACTTGTTACTTATTAATATTTATTTTTAACATATTTTGTCGTCATCCAAATGTGAAAATGAGTCAACAACTTTAATAGTAAAATACAAAAAAGATTCATAAATCACTTTTTACTTTACTGACTGCTGTGTCATAGAGCTAGCTTATTTTCACCCCAATTGTCATAAACACTCGTTAAGCAGTTAATCATAAAAAAAAATGCTATGAAGTGACAACCAGAGTCTTGTACAGTACAGCTTTGATTTAGCATAGATTGAGAAAAAAAAACAAAAATCAAGAAAAAAGGGACTCCTTTAAATGCTCACTGAACAAGGGAAATATAGTTCCCAAAATGTTATTTAATGAAAACAGTCGGGGGTGTTGAGCTACACAGTAAATTTTGTATTGTACATTTTCATAAGACTACATTTGGTCCCAATAAACAGAGTAACATTTGACAGTAAAATATTCAGCATGAACTTCAGCATTGACTTTTCTCCCAGAATTTTTCCGGTCAATATTTTTACTCACTTTTACTTTGTTCACTGGGACCAAATGTAGAAAAGGAAGACTTTCATAGGGCCACTCTGAAATTATTGCATATAGCCTCAAATCAGATTCCTTGAAAAAATATATTAATATGTATGAACCCTTGAGGTTGAAAAGCACATTTTATTAAAAAAAAAAAAAAAAGAGCAAGGGAACACACATGACATCTGGGCTCCAGTTGTGTGAAGAACATTCCACAGAACACTCACACACTGTCGGTTGTATTGAGTTGTGTGTCCAAAAGAAGAAAAAAAAAAGGAAGCAGCAACATTCACATTTATGTTGTTGTCGTGTGAGCGGACACCTAGCAACCACAGTGTGTGTGTCCGCGCACGTGTGTGTGAATAACAACAAATGTACAATGACGACGACAACACGTAAGCCTTTTGGATTACACATGCAGTTTAAAAAAAAAAAAAGAAGGAAAAAAAAACTTTTCCGCTGTCAATGGGCGGAAAACCTTCGCTCATTGGAAACAGCGCAACCACAAGCGCTTGCTTCAAAACAAAACACTTTAATCGTCAATAACCGTTTGGTTTGCCAGTGGTTTGGCCTTATTTAAAGACGGCGGCCGGTGGTTCGAAAATGACTTTATTTGTGGATTTTATAATAAATAACAGAAACAATGTCAACACAACAACTAGCTAAGCATGGCGGACTAGTTGCTAGCATATTCCTGTAAAACCAGCTAACTAGCGTTATTTAATTATATAATGTGAGTGTGAATGGTTGTTTGTTGATGTCTTACACTGTAAACAACTCAACAATAATATTTTGTATCATTTAATTGAATCTTTTAGTCTGCTGGCCGCGAAAAAGCCAAGACTCTGTTACATCCCAACGCTAACCAAACGCAGAGAGGTTGTTTCCGTCTCGGTTGCTTTTTCACATTTGTGTTGACTTCCTAGAGAATTGTGTCTTTTTGGACTCGTTTATGAAATCGTACCTTTTGGTGTTTACAAAAAAAATAAAACCTTTGCGTGACAGAGACAAAACCACTGCTTTGTTATATATGTTGGAGTCACATGCTAACTGTCTGTCGCTACATGCTAACGCTAACCAAACGCAGTAAGTTGGTTCCTATGTCGGCTGCCTACGTGGCATTTGTGTCGCAATCTGAGAGAATTGTGTCTTTTTGGGACTTGTTTATAAAATTGTGTATACAAAAATGACACGGCAGCGGTTAGCTCGCGTGCCGAAGACAAAACGGCTGCCTCGTGATGTATGTTGGAGACGCACACAAACTGCCACATTCATTTGGCTCATGATGTATAGACATCACTAGACTGTTGTAAAATGTTGGCAACAACAAATTCACTTTTGATTCAAGGCATGTTATATTAAAAGTGTTTCTTGTTGCAACTCTTTGTCACATTTAACAGAATTGATCAAAGAATGAAAACAACCAAAGCACATTTTGAGCAAGAAATGATGGCAAAGACTTCCTGAATACACTTTCTTATCTCTAAACTTCACAATTAACCAGCCATGCAAATGTCACCTAATTTAATTTAGGATGGTCAATACGAACAGATTGAACGATAAGAATTTGTTAGCCACCATTGAAATTTTACACAATTTTCGATCTTTTTTTAGTCCTGTTTTTGTGAGCTCCAAGTGTGTTTTGGTTGCTCTTTCTGTGAGGTTTTTTGCGTTTACATAAATCATCTTTACTGTACATGTCGGGTCACGACAAGTCATGAGATCACTTGTTGGGCGCGTCAGTTGGCAATTTAGTAGAAAATTGTACCCCCCCCCCCAAAAAAAAAAGTCAGAGATGAGTTTGTGTAAGCAGAATTGAACTATTAATTCCTAACATTTTACATCACACGCTGTCAAAGCTTTCAACTAAAAACAATACCATACAATTGTTTAGGGGGGCGGTTGTCACCTCAAAATGAGAATATTAGAAGGAATTGTATGACAATTGAAGTCCTAGACGAGTTAATCTGTGCAAGAATCTCCAACATGGTGCTCTATCATTTCCTAACAGTTTTCTACTCATTACAATACTTCACAGACATTAAAAAAAAAAAACAGGGGGAGGGGGCGGGGTTGCATGTCATGATGACAATTTAGTAGGACAAAAGATTTTTGAGGGAATCCTTGCGACTCGACTGCAAACATTTCGAGGCCTTTTTATGAAACATTCCATAAATATGGCAGACATGCTGCGCAAAAGGATTCGTAATAATATTTGAACACAATTGAATAACATATTTCCTGACTGCTACGAATTACAATCACCTTACGTACAAAAATTTTATTTTAGAATGTATTACTCAATGACACAAAAATTACCCACTAAATTATGTTCACGAATGTAAATAAATAAAAATTCCCCTACAATTTCTGTGCACTTTGGGCATATGTTCTAACATTTACAACCACACATTTTCGTTGGATGTCGTATAAAAAGTTGACAGACATGAGCGTGACTGGATGCGCAACAAACGTTGCAGCAATACCCCTTTGCAGATACGTCCCACAAAAAAATGACTAAAATTTTGCCGCAAAAACCTTCAAATTTTCCTGATTTTTAGAGCTCTTCGTGCATTTTTGAAAGTCCAGACAACGCATCACAACATTCTCATTTCAAAAGGCAACATGTCGAAATAATTTAGTTGGAATTTGTACAAAAAGTGAGTGCTACTGATAAAAATGGCGATGCCACGGGAAAAAAACGCTAGGTGTTGAATTCCAAATCTTGCCGGAATGCGGAAATTTCTGAAATTTTCTGAGCAATTTGGGCAAATTGTTGCCCTAATTACAAAGTTTTATTTTCCTTACAAAATTCTGCCAGAAAATGTTTGAATAATATTTGACATTATTTGGTCGCTGTGACTTTTATCAAATGGGATCAAATATTATGATGCAATATTTTACAAACATAATTCAGTACCGTTTTGATGATAATTAGGAATAAATAATACCATGAAAATTATGTTCATCAACATATAATAGCATTTTTTTGTACAAAATCCGACTAAATTATCACCCATCTTAGTTGATTATGGTTTTGCTTAAACGCCAGCCTGATATAGTTTACAATATTTTGCCAAGATTTCGCTACTCAAGGCATATAATTTACTCATTTGCAAAATGTGAAATTTCAACACAGTCTCATTCTTTTACCACATTTTCAACGTAGTTAGTGCAAAGAGTTGTTAGTTTAAAATTTCAAGTTACTCCTCCCCAAAAAATTTTACAATTATTTTTTTTTGTACATAAAAACTACCAAATTCTTGCAATATGCCAACAAGGGAGAGATGCAAAAAATAATTTGCATTTCCGCGGACTTTAGTGCGAACGTCTTCATTTTAGTTTGTAATTTAGTCCGATATATCACAAATATTTGACCACGTTTATTGGCCAATATTTTCAGAGAACTTCAGGCATGTTGTTGCAATCGTTACAAAAAGTCTGTTAAGAGCTCTAGAGAAACATTTTTCCCACAATTTCAAAGTGATTAGGATACAATATTATCATTCAAGTTACCCCTCCCAGAAAATGTCACTTTGCTACAAATGTAATACATTTCTTTTGTACAAAATCCTACTAAATTCTCACAAGAACATGCCGACAATGTGGACGGAAGCAAAAAATATAGTTTGCATTCACGTGGACTTTAAGTGTTTCACAGTGTGGATGTTTTAGTCTCAGTTTGCATTCAAAGTCCCGTGACGTCCATTCAGCTTGGATTTCGAGGTTTGAGAAGCAACTCCCAAAAATGTCCTTTTTCTTTTTTTTTTTTTTTTTTTTCAATATATCCACAAGCTCATGTTTCACCCCCCTCCCTCCCCCGCATCCCATCCTATTCATTGATGCTCCTCCTTTCCCGGATCATCAGCTTCTTCATCTTCATGCGTCGGTTCTGAAACCAGATTTTCACCTGCCGTTCGGTCAGGTTCAAGAGTCTGGCCACCTCCAGGCGCCGGTCCCGGGTCAGGTACATGTTGTACAGGAACTCCTTCTCCAGCTCCAGGGTCTGGTGCTTGGTGTAGGGGCAGCGCTTTTTGCGGGTGGACTTGGCGTGGATCCAGCTGGCCGACGGGTTCTCTGCAAGAATAAGATAAACACTCGATGTATGACCTTCTCTCTCGAACAAAAGCGAGGCCTGTCATCATAAATTCCGCAAAAAATGGCCGACAGACTGAGATTTTAAAATGATTGGCGTGTGTTCTTTTCATAATACACGTTTTTGCTATGCCTCAAAAATCCATCTCGTGCATATCTTACAGGAGCTATTTTTGGTCCCTCCGTCTTGCTTCTGTTTTCTTTTTCATCTGACAAACTGCTCGCTTCTCCCTCTGTTGGTCATTGTTTTGTTTTTTTTTATGTCTCTTGGACGGGTTGTAACTGTTCAGTGACTTTTGTTGCTCTGTAATTTTCAGGCGCAATGCTAAATTCGATTTCATACGGTCCACAAAAAATGGCCGGCGTGCACCAAATCTTCGACAAAAACATGACCAATCATGATTTCCAAGTACTTTGGGTGCATTGATGAAAGTGTATTTTAGCAAATGGACCTGAGCACAGCTGTAATGAGGATAACCGTAATGAAAATGGAAATGTCAAATACAATTCATTCCATCAAAAATTGTTGGCATGCTACATAGAGAAATGACAAATTAGGCTTAGAAAATCTGAAATTTCCGCAATTTTTGGAGCACTTTGGACATATTGTTGCCTAATTACAAGGCAATGTTTTATGTCCGAAATTCCGTTGTAAAAGGGCAACGTGTTCATGCAAGAAATTAATTGAAAATCGTACAAAACGTTTTCAGGACATGGACACGAGCTAGCTTAGCTACTCCATTCCGCAAAAATGTTAAATCCTACCATGATACATTCCATGAAAATGGCCGTTCTGGAATATTTTCACCCAATAATTGACAACAACAGCTATCATTGTTGCAATTTATATTTTCAAATTTTTTAACTGAAATGACTTATTTCGGCCCAAAAATACAATTTGTATTTTTTTACAGAGTGCTGTGTGGAGGCAGTAAACTCAACTTTCTTCACAGCTAGCAGCCGTTTGTCTGATAGTGAACAATTCTTAAAAAAAAAAAAACAGCCTTCACAATCTTTATTGAGATTCACAGTAAAGATAAACATAAATCAAAAAGAATTGCACGTCCCGTTTGACCAAACCACATAACGGTGTTATACCCTTTAAGCAATAGAAACCCAAACTAACAATGGTGCAGCAACCCATGTAGCCAGACAGAAAAACAATTGAAAAAAATGCATCTTACTGACAAGTTATGAGCAGCGTATATGCATGTAAATATTAGACTGCCCACTTGTGGCCAATTGCTCAAAGCATGAATTGAAGATGCACAAATTGTTTCATTCTTTACATTCTATTTAATTATGCCGTCACAGTGTTTTTTTTTATATAAAAAGATATTTCTATTAATATACAAATGATTCCATCGTGCACATGAAGGTTTGATGAGAAGCGCCCAAAGAATTTAGAGACGTCCGCCAACTTATGTTCCACAATGGCCTTCCTTATCCCATCCCATCCTATTTATTGACACTCCTAAAATGACGTTCTCCCCAAAACAATCCCCGGCAACTCGTTTTATGACCCGGTGGCTTTTGGGCTCGTTGGAGATCAGGCCATGATTATGTTTTTATCTTTTCCTTTTTATTTTCCCGTTCACCCTCGCATGCTTCCGCAATCCAAAACATCTTGTCAGGTTTTGTAAGAAGTGCAGTTATAAATTCCGACAATTCCGATTCTGGCAGCACTTGGGCCTTGGTTGTTGAAAAAAAAAAAGAGAAGAGAGATCGAGATAGCCTGAGCTACGTGTTTTATTGGCCTCCCTTCTCGGAGAAGCTGGGGTTAAAAAATACGGCTGGTGTTGGACCTCCAGGAGCACAGAGCAACAAGTCTATATGAGGCTCGTGTTTCACACTCTGCCACCAAGCAGCTCGCAGCTATTTTTAAAGCCTCTTCATTTTTTTTTTTATTTAGAACCAAGATGACCTGGAAATTTCACCCTGACCTATCTGACTTTTCGCTCTTTCTACACAGCATTGTGTCACGATAGCAAAATAGTCACATTGCTTTCTTTCAGTTTGACTTTGTGGTCATTTCCTTCCCTTTTATTTGCCGTTGGGATGAGCTGGAAAATGCTCAGACTTGACTTTTCACTCTTTTCTTTTTTTTTTACAGACTTGTATCTGCTGGCATATGTTTTACTTGCATGTGAAAGCTACGACAGCTGATTAAAAAAAATAACATTTCAAAATTAAAAATTTATATTGGATGATCCAGAAAATTCTCATTGATCATCTTTTTTTTTTTTTCATTTTATGCACTGTATTGCTTTAAAATAACGAGGCAAACAACGTGATATATATTTTTTTAATTCATAGATTAGAGTTTTTTTTATTTATTATTTTTTCAGATAAAGCTTAGATGACCTGTAAACTTGAATTACTTGACTGTTTGCCCTTTTCCTACAGCTCTGCATGCACTGCAATACTCTATAATAAACAGTATACCATAATGTTCTTAAATTCTGATTTTTTTTTTTTCAATTTGTATTTATGTTTTTATTTATTTTATTTTAAGCATTTGGATAACGTGCAAATGTGCGATTACTTTTCACTCTTTTCGCATGCTCACACTTTTAGCTTCACTGCAATAATATGATGTCAAAATATCATAAGACCAGAATTGCTTTAATTCAAATGATATTTTTATTTTTTGCACCACCTTAAGCAATTGTGTGACCTGGAAAATTCTCACTGACTTGACTTTTCAATAACTCAATAGAGCATTATTAAGGTATCGCTAAACGACAACTAAATTGCTTTCATTCACATTGTTTTATTTATCGTCTTAAGTAATGGGATCACCAGGAAAATTCTCACTAACCAGCATGACTTTTAACTCTCTAGATGTGCAAACAGAAACACACACGGTAGCACAAGATAAGTTTCTCTATTTCTTTCCTTTGTAACTTTATTTTTTGACCAACTTGACTTTTCACTCCTTTTTTTTAACCCAAACAACAGCATCTGCTGTTCATGACATCAGTGATTTCATTTAAATTTGTTTTCTTGTCATTTGAATCACTAGAATTTCCTGGAAAGGACACATTGAACATTTGCACTTATTTTGTACACCCACACATGCATAAAAATACTTTAATATTGATGCTATTTTTATTAGTTCTGTCAGTGAGTTATTTAAATTAATTTATATACTGTCAATGATTAGTTGCATTTTATTTATTAATTCAGTGTGTTTTTAATAAGACTTGATTTATCTATTTGAAGTATATTTTAGCAGACGTTTTCTTTTTTTCCCCCCAAATATTTTAGTTCATTGTGTATTGTACCACACTCGTGATCTGTGGAGGAAATGTTATTGATAGATTCCGTCACTATACGCCTCCTATATTACATATTCATGCACCATATAGTCAAAATATTGAAACGTATAAACTACACTTGCGGGACACTTCATTAGGTACGCGTAAATTCTGCATTTTGAAGGTAGTAAAGCTCGTTTTGATGTTTATTTAATGTTTATTGGCAGTGGTGTGCAACTGCAGTACAGGGGCTTTTTCTGTTATTCTGTCACGAGTAGTTAAATCACCGAACCACAACATAAAGAACAGCTCTCATGTTTGACTCAATAAAAACGAAGCATTTCAACTTGTCCGTGGAAGCCCAATTCTGGATGCTGCTGGGGCAGTGCAGGTGTTCCTAATGAAATGTCCGTCGAGTGCATACGTGTTCATGCAGCAGCAGCGTCGTAAACACACCTGTGCGGCGTGCATGGCGCGAAACGTGCGAAATAACAGCAAAAGTCGCTCTAATTATTTTAATGGACAATAAAGTTTTATACATTGTCGTTGAGGCCCGCAGGACATTTATAGGCCAATAAAAGTCTCTCACACACACTTCCTTACATATGGCCACATTCCTGCGCACACAACCACACTTAGATCCTCACACATGCACACACGTCTCTCGAGCATACGGTTGTGGACGCGCATGTTTACCTGGGTCAGGCTGCACCGGTTGGCCTTTCCTGCTGTCCTCCTCGTCCTCCTCGTCGTCCTCCTTCTTGGGCTCCGGCTTCCGGCGGAGCTCCTCGGCCGTCCCCAGCCGCTCGAGCACCACCTCTCCCGGGCTGGCGAAGCTCGAGTCCCCGGGGCTGCCGCGCGACCCAGGCGGCGAGCTGTCGGGCTTCACCGCCTCGAATCTCGAGCTCGGGTTCGAGGAGCAGCCCTGCGCTTGGGGCAAGCACGCGGCGAAGCTGCCCTCCGCGGTGGGGCCGGGGCCCTCCCAGCAGCGGACGAAGCGGCCCTCCGAGGCGGGAGCGAGGTGCTCGGCGTAGTAAGGGGGCTGTTGGGGCTGGAGGTGCGGCGGCGGCGGCGGTGGCGGTGGCGGAGGCGGCTGGTGGTGGTGGTGGTGGCCGAGGAGGTGGTGCGGGTGGAAGAGCCCCGTGATGGACGCGCCCGGGGCGGCCTGCAGTGGCGGGGAAGGGGGCGACGACGCCGAGGGGGGGTTCGTCCACGGGGAGAAGCCATTCAAGCCGCTTTGCTTGTTGGGAAAGTGGGCAAAATCCGGAATGTGCGAGCCGGGGGTCCCCTCCTCCTCCTCCGCGCCTCGGGATGGCTTTGCGCAGCCGGCCGTCGACGCCTGCAAGCCTGCCGGGAGGAAATGTGCACCGTACGGCTCCTCAGTCTGCAGCCCCATCATGGAATAATAATTTGTTAGCGACATGTTTATTTTATTATTTCAATAAAAAAGACACTTAAAGGCGACTGTAAAACCTTAGATGGGTCAGTATAGTGGCTTCCATCCTCCCCTAAAATGGTAGTAATTTTTTTCCTGCCCTTACCTTCTCCTCAGCCGCCTATTGGTTATGGCGCGGATCACATGGTCGCACTGTATTTACCCAGCAGAGCAAATAAATCAAATCATTCTTTTGTGCTCTCAAATGTGATAGGAGGCCTGTGCTATGCCAGATGGACGTGCGTGCTACACGCACACACACACACACACAGACACACACAAAAACTACTTTTACAGGGTGAATGAAATAGCAGAGACGTTTACAAGCACGGTAACGAGGATGCGTGTGCATGTGTGTCTCTGTGTGTGCGTGTGTTATGTGTGATTCCATTCTGTCTTTTTATGAAGAGAAATATGAATGAACAAGCACGGCTATTAGCGAGTGACCACTTGTTCATTTTAACTCTGCAAATGCATCTTAATTGCAACAGTACAAGCAAAAAAAACTACGCCGCAAAGCTGAAGCGTTAGCTTCTAAAAGTAGAATTAACATAAAATCTATTTTGAAAAATAAGATCACAATGGGATGCATATTATTTCTTAAACGGGTTTATTCCTTTAAAAAAATCTTTGCAATTTACTTCGTGACACAACATTTATAAAGACATTTCTTTGCATAGGGATGTTTTATCCATCCATTATCCGATCCGCTTATCCCCACGAGGGTCACGGCATAAATAAAATATAGACTGACATTCAAACTAAGAAATACAAGATTGCGTCTCCTGTTTCAATTTATAATAAAAAAAATTATATTATTGTTCCACAAGTAGCACGCAGAGGTGCGTGAGCGCATCAATATGCAAATTATTTGCATATTGTTACATATAAAGACAGTCGTCCGCCTAGAACTGCATATTTAACTCACTTGTATGAAGCAATCATTGCAATTCAAGAGCTTTAAAAGTAAATATTTAAAAAATCTATACTATAAATTGATTACGTATTCCGATTTCTGCTCTTCATATACATTGTAACAGCGCCTCCTATTGGCTGGATGAGTTAAAACTCGTTTAGTGATGCCTTTATTTGTCCTCAGGTAACATTTCCCTCCAAGGAATCTCATTCAATAAGTGTATTTATTATGCATTGGCACTTAAAATAAACATTTCAATGTGAGCCACCCCCCTGGAATTTAGCACTACTGCAGCTACATTTCACCAATCAGGCTACCACATGAAGTTTTCCATCTGCAGACTTGGGGGAGAAAAAAATAAAAACAGTGAGCAGCTTGCATGCAGCCAACACTTGAGAGCGGCCATATTTCACCTCCTAAAATGTCCTCGCTGCTTTATCGGCCTAGAATAAACCCCCGGCAGCAAGTCTGGAATTAAAGAGAGAAAGGCATGAATCAGCTTCTAAAATGTCATTTAGCTCCTAGCTCGTAGTTAGCGGCTGCGCCGTGCAGCCCTGGAGGCTTGTGCCTTCCTCCAGGGGGCGCTCTCTCCTAGCAGCCTGAAGTTTGCTGCTACATCACCACAGAGGAAGTGGTGAGAGTTTTGTTGAAAATCCCTTTGGATCTACAAGCAGTGGTTTTCAAAGTGTGATTCTAGTCCCACTAGACTAGAGATAGGTGGGCTCCCTCTAGTGGTATGTGAAAGAATCACTCAATTAAATACAAATACATTATATAACGTGAAACGCAATCATCGAGGGTTGGCCTGGTAAAAAAAATCCTTATCAGTCTGTGTCTTACTGTAGAGTGCTGTTTTTGTTATTTAAAAAACAATTACAAAAAATTCTGTTGGTGTTTTTGGTGTGCTGGAATTTCCATGACTAATTTGAATGGGGAAATTAGATTTTAGGTACAAATGTTGCGAGTGTAGTCACTGAATTAAGTTAACTCATAAATCAAGGCAACGTTTTCACAATTTATCTGATGAAATTATAGGTTATTAAATTCAATAAAATATATTATAGACTGCTTTTTTAATCGATATTTTACTATGAATAATCAAAAAATGTAAATATTTTTTCGCTTTTTCCAGGGTTTATAAAAATGAAATCTCAACAGATTGTTTCTTATTATTCTTAGTATTAGTACTAGTAGCAGTAGTAAGGTGTCTGTTTATTTAAAAGTACTGTATTCATCTTAGAGTGTTTCTCCTTTGATCGTTTTTTTTTTCTTTCCACTACAAAATTGACGTAAAACCTCCCATATCACGATTTTGGTCATATCACCTCTCTGCACATTTTACACATAAAAGAGCTCATACACTTGCAACCGACCTGATTTGCATAATTACATTTCCAGCGAGATGTTAATTGTATTCCCAGTCTGCATTGACTCGTCAAAATGACACGAAGAAATCAATCAGAATCCGTTACGATGTGTTTTTCATCACATATGCTACTATCGCCTTTCTAAATGGAAACGTTATCTCACGTGAAAAGTGTGTGGAGAGCCATTGGTGCATTTATTCCATAATCGCTGAAATCCAGCTTCGGGTCCATGTGCTAGTAAACCGTGACCTCACGAGTAACACAATTCGGCGCATTAGTGGGACCTCAACTCTGCGGTGTTTCTTCTTCTCCTATTGAATAAACGCTCAAAGAATTTTGTGGTGGAACTTTTTGTGCATTTATGCAATAACCTTGCAATCAATCTTATGGAATGTGTACTAGTACCTTCGACAATTCAGCTCACTCGTAGAATGACTACGGCACTCTCGGGTAACATCTCACTTGTAATGTTTAAGCTTTGTACTACTATATGATATTCCTACATCCTACATTTTTGTGAGGCAAAACTGTGCACTAGTTGACTATGTGATAGTAATACTACATGTGCGGCACGAGATGTTAACGAGTAGAATTTTATTTTTTTGTCTCCACCTAATAGTAAAAGTAGCACACAGTTGTTCAATAGTGCACAGTTTTACGTCACTAGTAACTTGTGGTCGTGCCGTTCGTATACCAAAGTTCTCCGTCCGGTGAGGCAAGGTATACTAGTGCTGTCTAGTTATATTACTATTGCACTGATTTGTCTTACCAGTACACACTAGTTCATGGACCTTATGCTGGATATCAAGAATGTGTTCTAAATGCTCAAAAGGCTTTCGATTAAATAGTAGAATATATTTTCCAAGTAGTACTAGTAGCATACAATTGTCACTATTAACACGCTGTTGTCATATAGTGGACAGAAATACTCCAAATATTGTTCTAAATATTATTCTACTCTTATGGTGTGTTGAAGTTACTCCATTTTTTTTCCAGTGTCGTCATGGAAAAAACAATTACAAGTTGGACAGTAATTCTACTAGGATGCTGCAATGTGTTACTAGTGAGGACAAAGGGCGTACTAGTACATGGCCCTTAAGATAAAGCACAAGGATACTGAATAAATACTGTTGGGGGCGAGGGGGGGGAGGAGCAGCTTTCCATCCACTTCAGGTGGCAAAACACATTCCATTTTTTTTTTCATTGGACTTTAAAGGTTGATCAAATGACAATGAGGCAGTAATGCACAATAAAGTGGAAGTGCATCGGTGTTGGCCCACACAGCTGAACAGGCTGCTGCTGCACTTTATTGCCGCTCATTTAAAACACAATCTACTCTTTCATGTGCCTGTCTGTCTGTCTCTGTGGGTGAGTGTGTTCACGTCTCACACAGACACACACACACGCACACACACACACACACACATAGGCAGACGAGCTTTGAGTGAATGTGAAGAGAGTGTATTGCCCCCAATAAAAGTGGCCGAGCTGGAGGAAATTGCAGTGCTGGGAGGTGTTGATGTGTGCGGTTCAAGTTTCAGACTTGGACTCGTCTGAGACACACACACACACACACACACACCCACACACGCACGCGCACGCAGAGATGAGTTTGTGTCCTGTAGTACCCTTCACACATGGATGATACACAAATATAAGTGTCGTAACCTTGTAACAAAGTCGATTTAATAGGACTTGTAGTTGTATTAAAAATAATCTACATTAACAATTGGAGTATTTTGGGTTATTATGTCAAAACCTTCAAGTTAGGATAGAACATGAAAATCCCTGTTTCAAACATTACAAACAAAACAAAAGCGCATTTGGACTTTAGGATTCTGGCAGGCAGGATGACTTTTTGGGGGCCAAATACGCACCTAACAGTAAACGACATTTATTTATTAGCTCATTGACTAACAGCCGTTTTCAAAGCAGAGTTCTGCATTTTGCCAGCTGTGTGAGATCATTTCGACTGCTCTTTATAGAAACAAAGAATATTTTGGCCTGCGACAATTGTAGCGAAAAGTTTTCACCGGTGTGTGAGTTTAATATTAGCGTAATAAAATAAATAAAATAAATATATATAAATAAATATATATATTTATATATATATATATATATATATATAAATAAATATAAAAATAAATAAATAAAATAAAAATAAATAAATAAATAAATAAATAAATAAATAAAAAATTCAGTATTATTTTCCATTGCACTAACTATTCTCTTATTTATCTAATTTATATATTTATCTGAATTATTGTTTTCAGTCTTTGTTAATAAATAAACCAGAAGTATTACAATTGTTTTTTCTTTCATCTGTGCGGGCCGGTCCAAAGTAGCACCGGGGCCGCGTACCGGTTGATTGAGGACCACTGCATTATGTCATAGGAAAATATCTATTGACGTAAAGACCTCTCAGAAATTCAAAACATATGTGAAACAGTACGTCGTCGCCTTGCAAATTGAATCATGTCGCTGCTAAGTGAGCTCATAAAAGGCGGACATTCGCCAAAATTGTCATCAAGTTCACATACATTGCCGTTTGGAGGCTTTCGGAGGCAGGAAGTGAAGAGAATCGGGGCGATTGTTAACATTCACTTCAGAAATACTCTTTCATGTCTTTTGTTCCGAATATTCAATGAGAGCAATCGAGAGTTTTTGTGCATTTACATTTTTTTATCCCAGAGATGCATCGTCCACCTCGCAAAGTTATGACAACTTAAAGTCATGTCTTAATGGAACGTTTTTTAATTTTTTTTTTGTCCAAAGTGTTTGTATATTGTTGCGCAAATGATCCTATTTTATTTGAAGGAAAATTCCATAAAGTGCTTCAAAGTGACAGAAAAGCAGAAAAAGAAGTGTTTCGTTTTCTTGGTTGTAAAATGTTTTTATTAACTGCTTGTGTTGTTTCAAGTAACATTTTACAACAACTCGTCGAAGTGTAAAAGGAAGCGTTAATAAGACATAAAACGACACCAATTCTCATCTTTGCGACGAGAGGTCAATTTTTTTTTTTTTTTTTATGGTTTCTGTACCAAATTCAACTGAGGAATTGTGCTGATCTTTGCTGTGATGTCACACATTTTTTCTAATTTCAATTTAGCCGCTTTGGGCTTCATAAATGTGATTATTTTTTTCATTTTTTTTACACCACATGCCACTTAAAATATACGTCGCACCCCGTGTCCCAACTTAAAGACTGTTTGGCGATAATTATGGGAAACGTGCAAAGACTGTTTTTCACCATTTTAGCGCTCATTATTTTTTGGGGGGGGCGTGGCTAAAATGATCTAAGAACACATTATATAAGAACTTTCATTCCCATCGGTGGCGAGAGTGCGATTGCAGCTTCCCTTATCATCATCATCCATTAGCTTGGCCTCTTTAGAGCGCCTCGTTGTTGGCTGTGAGTGCACGTGCCACAGAGAGAAAGGCTGATCACTGAGGAGTGTGGATTTTTGTTTGACGTTTGCATTTTTTGCGCTGGCGTGGTTGCTTTAGAGTGCCTCATTATTGCGATGAGGAAAAAGCCCAACGGCAACTCGATGGGATATATTCCAGCCACTGAAGGCCTTCGGAGGATTCAAACATCTAGTTTTGTGTAGGGAGATGAATAATGCTCGACAAAGTAGGAATTTGTTTGACAGTTGACGGCTGAGTGGGGCGTTTTTCAGCGCATTCGGTGGACATGCTACAGTGTTTGAGAGCGGAGAGAACTGCTTGTTTTTGTTTGTTTTTCCTTAGAATTTTGTAGCCTCATTTTATATAGTCTACATATTGATTGTTTTTCGTCATTTAAGTTTGCCAGGGTGGTTACCAACACTTTTCTTTTTGCAAGACATTTATTTTTACTTTAATTTGGATCTCGTTTTATTTTACTGGCATCCATTGATAAGATATTTTCCATTTAATCGCATTTCACGTTGCGTGTGTGTTCATTTTTTGAATTCAGTGATTCCTTTCCATACCATGCTTCGAGAATCGCTGCTTGAATGAAAGGCATTTGGATTATTCCCCATTTAAAATTGGACGTGCTAGACTCCATCTAAACGCCAATTCACAAATCCAGAAGAGGTTGAAGTCCATTGCAGTAGTACTGCATTCCTCCGAGCTTCTTCTCCTTCATCCTTCTATTCTGGAACCAGATCTTCACCTGCCTGCACAACAACAACAAGACACACTCGGTCGATTTCCACAACGATCATAAATTAAAAGAAATATGAAGGGTAAAAAAAGACATCTGATTTCAAATGGATATTGGGTGTCAACTTCTTTGCTGGCCAAACAAATGACAGGATGTGGTTGGATTTAGAGCCATGATGTCACTTGCCATTATCGTAAACATAGCGTGGATCTTCACGGCAAATAAGAATTTGCTGTTAACATTAGTGGTCAAAATGTGATCACAATTTTAACCCTTAAAGGGGAAGTCCCATAATTCTTCACAATATGTTCGATGCGCTCCCACTGGTCTGTCGATGGTATTCTGATCAATATTGGCTTTGTTAAATCAGCACGCCCATTTTTTTATCCATCTCGGGGCGGCCATTTTGCCACTTGCTTTCGACTGAAAATGACGTCACAGTGCCTAAGGGCTCAGGTTGCGATCATGACCGAATTGTGCTGCATGCTTTGAATGAGAAAGGGTTACGCCAACTGGTGGACAAATTTGACAACAAATGTAACAATCCAAATTGAGGTTTTAACACAATCAATGGGATGCGTTTGTTGTTTTTGTATTCAACAGAACCCCAAAAAATAGTTTGAAAATTAAAAAAAACACACACCGAACCCTCCTGTTCTGTTCCTATCTGCAATAATGTTCCTGGGTCAAATTGACTCGGGGCATGTTTAATGATCCAAACATGTTTGATACAAAACAAAAAACATTAAATTAATATAATATTATCATGACTCCAAGTCGAAAGAATGTACTTACAAACCTACTTTGATTTTTTTTGGGGGGGGTTTGGATTAATTTAATGCCTCAATCCCAGCCAAGGCATAACAAAAGTCATTCTATCTTATTAAAAGCGTGAATCCATTCAAACAAAATGTGTCTGACATTGCCAAATAGTTGAAGCCGCTGTTTCTATGCAACTGTTTGCATATACAAATACATGTGAAACGTTCTCTCCCTCCTGCAGGAAGGAGGCTGCATGGAAACTTGAGGCGTCATCGAAGAAGCTTCAACACTGCAGGAGAGGAGAATCTACTGCTTTCCACATGTGAGTGCATACGTCATGCACACGTGCGGTTAGTCTTTCTTATGCATTGCACAAGGTGACTCACACACACACGCACACACACGCACGCACGCACACGTGACGTACTGGTCAGTGAGGTGTAAGAGACGAGATAGCTGAGCACGTCGCTGCTTGTTGACGTAGACGTTGAAGAGGAATTCCTTTTCCAGCTCTCTGATCTGCTGCTTGGAGTAAGGACAGCGCTTCTTACTCCTCCTCGCTGCGGCTGCGACGCAAGAACACATTTGTGACAGTTCAGCAGGAACATTTCAGACACCCTGCATGGTCACTTTTAGAAGCAGCGCTGCAATGATGACGTTTAGAAACCGAGATACAGAGTGAACTTTTTGGGGCCTATTGATAGAGAGACTATTTGAAAACAAATTGCCCCGTAAATGATAAAGCGCACAAGGCAAATTATAAAATGTACCCTGTAATTTACTGATACAATGATAATTAATATTTTACCTAATAATTCATATCTTACCTCGGATTGTTTTCTGCTCTTTAACTTTTTTGCTTTAAAATATAATTCAGACCAAAAATAATTTAGCAAAGTTTTATTTGGATTGTTTTGGTAAAGCAAATAAAAAACTCGCTTTTGGAATTTTATATTTTGTGTCGTACATTTTGAAAAATGTGATCTCGTCCTTATAATATACTGTTTTCATAACTGTCCATTTTAGTGAAGTGCATATATATATATATATATATATATATATATATATATATATATATATATATATATATAGTTTTATTAGCGCATTTGAATTATTAAAGAAGGCTACTCAATTTTGGTCATCAATCGCATGATTTATACTTTTTGAAAAATTATTTTGACCCTGTAGCTTACTAAAATAATTTTTACAGCATTCTGAATTATATTAAAATAAGCAGTAATGGGAAACCTACGTTTGGTCTGTTTTGGCTTTAAAATATTGTCATTTTAATGGACTGAATTCGTATCTACCCCACATATTATAAGATACTGACCTTTGTTAAAAATGCGTTTTTAACATTTTTGGGGGGTGGGGGGCTGTTTTACATTTCCCCATTGCATTGTCGGGATGTTAAATCTTCGAAACATCACAAACTATAAACTCAGATTAATTACTCTGGCGTCCTTACACTACCTCATTTATGAGTTAGGTCATTATTTTTATGAAAGAGGCAGCTATTTATAGAGTAAGAATGCACTTTGGAAAAAAAAAAAGAGTAAGATGTGCGTTCCTTCCACTTACTCACTCGGGCCTTGACCGAACCCACCTTCGCAGTAAGGCGAGTCGACCTCGACCTTCCTCCCCGCCTCGGGTGATTCGCACCCCGGCTTGACCTCGTTGCTCTCCCCGCCGGGTGACACCTCCGCTTCCGCCTCCGCCGCTCCTCCTCCGACATCCAACGCCGTTGAGCGGCTTGCCTCGGTTCCTCCTTGCCCGGGGAGGAGATTCTGTTCCTGGGTTCCCCCGTACAGAAAACAGCTCTGACTCGGGTTCGCCGTTTTGCAAGTCTCCGGGAAGGTGTGGTAAAAATGTGGCGGTGTTATGGGAGGACAGCCCGCCTGGTACAAAGCCCACCTCTCCGGAGGGTGATGCTCATGCGAGCGGGTGTCCGGGCAGCAGAGGCCCCGGTAACCTGCGGACAAAGGCGCCGCCGCCGCCGCCGCGCTGTGGTCCCACAGACCCACGCCGACCGAGCCCGAATCAGACGGCGGATGATTATAGCTTGGTAAATACATTTTTTTATTTCCAGTTGAAAAGCCTAAAACATAAAAGTATAGGATATAAAAGTGAAGCTGCACATGTTAAGCAAGCGA
Source organism: Idiotropiscis lumnitzeri (assembly GCF_059441095.1). Classification (NCBI taxonomy): domain Eukaryota; kingdom Metazoa; phylum Chordata; class Actinopteri; order Syngnathiformes; family Syngnathidae; genus Idiotropiscis; species Idiotropiscis lumnitzeri. The sequence continues at coordinate 5,678,482 of NC_142399.1, read as the reverse complement.
TTGGGGAGACGTTTGGAAAAATCGTAATAAGACTTTGACCTTGAGCCTGCCCACATTTTTTGGTCTGCAGGGTACAATTAAACAAAGGCACCGAATGTTTTTGCTCTTAGGATCATGACCGGGCTGCGTGGACTGTCTCCATGCATTTGACTTTATTTTGATTTTTTTCCTAAATGGTGCAAAAAAGAAGGAAAAACATTCCTGTGGATCCTGTTGCTCCATAAAAGTCACAGTGGGGCTCATTGAATCTGGACCAATCATATCATCTCGAAAGAGGAAAGCAAACATTTTTTTTTTAGCTCAAATCACACCTTTATGTTGATCTGCGTGATAACTACATCGAGTATAGAATTAATGAGACTGCTGACATCTGGGATGACCCACCTTTGGGCCCTTTGGGTCCTTTTGGGTTCTGGGAATGAACATCACTTCCTAAATCTTTGACGGACAACATTGCTGATGTCCAAAGCAGATCTCCTTTTGAACGTCAACGAATGAGTCTAACAGGAGCTTCGCTTCGAAAAGAAGGCGTCCAATTGGAGTCGCCTCGCTCCAGTCCAGTAAATCTGAGAGGAGACGTCCCGGTTCTGCTTCTGCTCATGCTTTTTATGGTTGAAAGGGACGCTTTCCTTATCACCACTGCAGCCAAACGTCTGCGCGGGGCTGCCTCTGGGTTGATTTATCGGCAATTACATCGGAAAAGATGCAATAATTTCAAAATTCAGCCTTTGCAAATGATAATAATACTCAATTTTAAATGCTGATTTAAACACGTTTATAGCATTGCTGTTGTATTAAGGTTCCTAATATTTTGGGTAGACTTTTTTTTAACCCCCCCCCCCCCTCAGGAAATTTAGTTGACCCGTGCAATATTTCAACATTTTCAACCGCCACTCAAATGTAATAATTAGCTTACCACCGTTAATGTTAGAATGTGAAAACAAAACAGTTATGAGAGTGATGTCCTTTTTTGAGATTCTCAATTGTCATTCAAGAGTAAAAATAAGTCAACCAACAGCGTAAGCAATAAAACTGTTGAAGTGGCTATTTGAGGGGGTTAAGAACTGACGCCAAAAGCAAAAATTAGATAATGGACGTCGGACCTTCTTGGAAAAAATACTCGAAAATTGCGACCAACGACATCGATGTTGTCATACTACAGTGAGATTTATCGTTTTATCCATATAATAACAGAATATATTTATAGAAGATCTTGTGTTCACCATCCTCACTTTTTTTTTTTTAGATGAGGCCCCTTTGGCTTGAGCTCGACCGCTGCGTGCGTCGCTGTGACTTTTCTCCTGAGTCTATATCTTCCTGTTTATCTGCATCTTTGCACACTTGGAAATTGAAACCAGTTGAAACCATGGCGTCACACATGGAACGATACCAACACATAGGCTAAATCGTGCTTGTTTTGCAGATAACAGACCTTCTTCCGCATGTGTCAAAAAATGAGCTGCGTGGCCATGTCTCTGTCTAATTGTCATCCATTAAGTAGTTGAGCCAAGAATATGCAGTCTTCTGGTGGTTACTGTTCGTATAATAGTGCGAGCATTAAAGATAAAAGGAGCAGTCAATGTGTGAACCGTGCTTGCTGTACTGTAGTATCTGTGACGTTAAATATGTGTGTGTGCCTTTAAAAAGTGGGCCTGGCTTGTTTAGTGATGTGAGAGGCAGCCAATTACAATATAGAGTTGGCTGGCTGTCAACTGGCTAAAATCGTTATCCACTCTCCTATTGAGTGACGGCGTTGGTTGAGGCCATCGGCAGGTCGTCGAAGAATGTGCTTGTGTATTTTCTTAGTGTTTGTTCAATAAAGTGATTGAAAGTGCACCGGCGGCTGTCTATATCCTCACTTTATCTTAACCACCATTGGAGGGATTGCAATTTGTTCTCACTGGTGGTGTTAGGCTCTATTAAATTAGCTGGCGGCGTTAAATGTGCCAATTGTACTTTGCAATAGTTTGGCGATATAGCAAATAATTTGCAATATTATTACGATTAAAAAAATCTGCGGCAGTGGAGCGGCAAAAAGTGAACAACGATGGTACAATACAGTAAAAAACCCTTTGAAAAACAATCCCATAAAACATGATCTCGCAGCGTTTGCTGTTGAGCATCTTGCTCTGAGCATTTGATTATCTGTTAGCTTCCACCACTTTCAGTAGCAAGCTCTCCTGTCACCTGCCTATTTTTTTGGCAAATGCTGCTTGATTTTATTGTACTTTTATTGAATGACACATTACTAATATTTTGCTAACATCATGGGTCGGTTGACAAAACAAATGACTAAGTAAATCCATTTGGCGTTAGCATAAAAGTGCACGTTAGCACTTCCCGACATTCAGTCGGGATAAAATCACAATGAAGCCCGAGGGCCTTTTTCAACTGTGGTCCTTGGTACATAAAAAGAAAGACATAAAAATGAATGTTACCTAGAGGTAAATGCAAAAAAAAAAAAAGTTAGATTCGCATTGAAAAAACATTCACACTAATGTAGCATTTTTTTGTCATCTGGCTGATTAGCATGTGGCTAACAGTAGCTAGCTGCACTTAGTCTCTCGTTAAATTGCTACCAGTGGTGCTGCCTTACATACAAGCTTCAGTCCTTTAATAAAGCAGCTGAGGCGCAAATACAGCAATAAATCTCGGTCTTAGTTGACCTGGTCACTTGACAGCGGGGAAAAGGTATGTCTTTGTCTTTTCTTAATGATTTATGGCGCGCATTAGTTGCATGAGCCTGAGGAGGATTTTCCACGTCACACAGTGTCTTGCCTGGAAAGCAAGTCGCCCTGATGAGGAAACTCGCCAGCTGTCACTTAATCTTTTTTTTTTTTTCCCATAGCTTCTTATGGCATCCACGTTGTGTAATGCGCACAATTCTCAAGTTACGTGTGTGCGGATGAGGGAAAGTGACAGCCAACTTCCTGTTCAATTTTAAGCGTTGGTCCTTGGGAATTTTTTTGGGGTCCTATTCCATTGTGGGTATACTAGCCAATAATTATTGTCAAGTGAGAGGAAATTTACTTTTGAATATTATGGCTCGAGTAAAAGTAAAATGTAGACTTGCAAATTATTACTTTGGTAAAGTACTCAATGAAAAAAAAATGCTCAAGTTCAGAGTAACTGAAGAGTAACTTGTGATTTCTTTTTTGCACCTTCAGATTTTGCCCAACAATAGAACTTTAACGTTTTTTTTTTTTATTAAATAGCATACATTATGGAAAATTCAGCTTCAAAAACGTGTCTTAAATTCAAGTCACAAGTCCATGTTTACATAAAAAAATGCATCGTTTTCTCAAGTTCAAAGTGGAATTCTTGTAGGCTGAAATGTGGTCATTTTTAAGCAAACGGAAGACAGTGCTGTTCTTTTTTTCTAGACTTTCAGTGTGGTGATGTGACTGCCTGGCTCCGTTTGATTGATAAAACGTAAGAAGATATCACCAGTGATTTCGCTAAATTGGTCAAACTGAGTTTGACAAGTTCATTGTCACCAAATATGTCAAATACGGGTAATTCCTGTTTTTGATTGAAACATTTTTGAGGCAAATTTCATAGAAAGCGTTCACCAAAGTATACGCATCCCTGGAATTTGACCAAAATGGCTGCTTCGAACCAAAATGGCCGCCTTCTTATTCATTTTCAGACATGGGTCCTTAAGACATTTCCATGAGTCCCGCAAAGCCGACAAATTTCATATTGATCAGTGAAACTGGCATCGGGAGCTCATTTCTTTGTGTGTGTGTGTGTGTGTGTGTGTATGTTGAGTTAGCTTTGGGTGGCTGCCAGTGTATACCTATTGAGAGCTCAGTTCGAAGGATCAACTCTGTTTGGCTTATTCTTTGGCTTTTTTTTGCAAAATGAAGGCAGGGCTGTTTGGAGAAGAAAAATAAACGGAGGAAGTTACGGCCCCCAGTGTTAACCATACACGTCTTCACTTGTTATCAAAATAAGATTGTTTTTTTTTTTTTATACATTTGCGATACAAGCAGAAGGTTATCAATTGAAACATGAATTCCGAATCACATTATGGTGGCTTTTACCTCAGTTGGCGGCGTGGATGGATATATTTTAATTGCTCAAACATGTGACGTGTAAGCATAAGAAAGATATTATTTGAAGTCGCGTGGACAAAGCCTCAGCTTTTAGGAGTGGGGACAAAGTGTTGATTTTGAACAATTTTAATGCCTCATTTCGTGTACTTGGAAAAAAAATACCATTCAAATTTGTCAGGGTTGTTAACAACACTGTTCTCTTTGGCGTGTCAAATTTACAAGACATTTTTATTTTCTCTTTACAGACACTTTAAGACGAGACTGACTGTTTTATTGTTTTCACGCTTTACCAATAAACAATGATTAGCTTCTTCTTATACACTTATGAGATGCATGAAGCATGCCTGCAACCATAATCACAATTTTTTACAGATTTAGTGTTTTATTGTTTTGGTGCCTTATTTTGTGCTATGAATGTTCAAATGTTACTTTGGCCATTTGCATGGCAGTAAATATTTTACTGCTCTTCCATTATTCCGAAATGGATTACTACATTAATTTCTTGCACTATATACATATATATATATATATATATATATATATATATATATATATGTATGTATATATGTATGTATATATATATATATATATATATATATATACAAGTATATATGTATATACATATATATATGTATATATGTATATATATATATATATATATATATATTAAATATTATGCAATTTCTTAAACAAGCTTTTATTTCGGATTATTGTGCACATTTATGACTTCCTTCTGAAAAGGCCAAGTCTGGCCTATCAATGACATGACGTCATATTTGCGAGTGGAGAGAGGCGTTATGTCACAAGTGTATGACATCATGGCCAGGGTCAACTAGTTTTAACAACTTCACCTGTTTTGGATGTCATTACACATGCAACAGTACTAAAACGGCCCATTACCTGGGCATGTCACACTGTTGTTAAAGTTTAACAACCCTCTGGCGTGCACACGCGCACACACACGCTTATGAAAGTCTCGCTAAACTGTTTGCTTTGGGCTGTTCCTACACTGTAAAAGTGTGTGTAAATTGTAACTGCAAAAAAAAGATAATTCATCTTCTGTTTAAGGGCAATTCGAAATATTTGGAACAGTTCCCAATGTTGTGCAGTGTAGGTGTAAAGCCACAATATTAAATTTATCAGACAGTGTCAATCAAAAGTGAGCGTCATCATATTTTTTTTTATTTTCGACATTCTCCTTTTGGATCTCAATGAATGGTGTGTTATGAAATGTCCTAAGCCTGAGAAAAGTGCACTCAACAAAACAAGACAATTCCTCTGGTCTTTTTTTTTCTTTTTTTTTTTTTTTGTATGGAGAAAATCTGAGAATACTTTGAAAGATGATGCTTTGCGTGCATTCTTGCAAGCTTCCCTGCAGCGCGACTGGGCCCAAATCGATACGAAATCTTCCTTGGACTTTTCTGTTAAAACGCTCATCGGCATATATGAAAAATCAACATTTGTGAGGCCTTGGTCCGAATGTTTCAACGAAGGACAACATTGATTTGGAATTCGGTTTCGTTTCTAAAACACAATTAAAGGAAACATGGCAAAAATAGATGATGAATAATTTTAAAATGCTTTTGCTGCACCCTAATAATTACGGCCGAAATGAAACTATAAATCACATTTAGCGGACTGGCCGCCTAAAATTCTCGTGTACTGCACGTCCAATGCACTTGTATACATATAATTTACAACATTTTTTGCTTAAATTTTTCAAAATGCCCCTAAAAGGTCCAGTGTTTTTTTGTATGCCTTATTTTTTTCAGAAGGTTTTTAGTAAAAATAGAAACGAGCCAGCTAAAACATATAGCCTACATACACTTCATGATGAAATCTATTCTAATTTTTCAAACTGTGTGTGTGCATTTGGTTTTCTGTATTTGTCCATTTTCTAAATATAATGTTTTATTTATTTATTTTTAATTTTTTTGCACTCACCTTGCACGTTGCAGTCCCAACAACAACAACCTGCGTGTGTGTTTTTTTGTGTATATGGACATGAGCCCTCCTTACAGCGGCGTCTGTTGTCATCTTCGGATTTATTTTGACACTCAGACCGCCAAGTCCAATAAACGGCGTCAACCCCACAGTCCACCAAGCCCCCCCCCCCCCGCTTCGGTCGCCGTCCGCACTAAAGTGACTTTGAACCAAAGTGCCACAAACTGTGTAGCAGACACTTTTTACAAGGGATGCACGCATGCATGCAAGCAAATGGTGGACTGTAAAACCTGTCCTCAATGGACTCACGAACACACAAACACTCACACGCGCACACGCACACGCGAATTCTGTCTTTCAGTAAATGGATAAAATAGAATAGACGGGATTTCTATTCTATTTCTATTCTAAAATTGTGTCAATCTTTTTAGACGCCTTACTAAACTGTGTGGACAGAAACTAGTGTCATTTGATTTTTTTTTAGGAAAAGAGGGAGAAGTTATGTCACATCCCACATTAGAATGATGTGCAATCGAAAATTCAGTACGTTTTTTTCAGTGAATTTTCAATTTGAGTGTTATTTTTTTTCTTACGTTTGAAATAACGATTAAACGTTATAAACTCTCAAAATCCACTATTACCATTAGTTCATATAGTCAAGTGAATTGTTATAATTATATTTCCCCCCAAAACCTTTCTAGCCTCTTCTTTATGTTTTTTGTTGTTGCGAGATAATCGGCTCTAATCAATCGTGTCCACAGCCATTGTAGTGTTTATTTTTATTCAGTATTAAAAACTTCGTTTTTCCGCCCGGATAAATACATTTTTGCACATTTAGCTGCAGGAAGGTTTTGTGTTTCTGTCATATTACAAAAGCTCATTTAATTTAAAACTAAAAATCATAAATGATCCGTCTAAAATTATTAATTTTTGATTGGAAATAATATTCTACAGGAGGGATAGGAATTTGAAACACGACAACGTGTTTTTGTAACTTGCGCATTTTTTAAAATCATAAACCAGAAACAACCAAGTGGGATATTCGATACATATAAGAGTCTTTATTTATTTATTTATTTATTTATTTATTTGGAGGGGGATTCTAGAAAAAGGCAAGTAGCATACCTGAAACTAAATTATATAGGACAGTTATTGTATGATACATAGTTTTTTGGGTGATTTATTTGATTGTATATATTTTATTTTTAACTTGCAACAAATGAAAAGCAATTAATAATGCGATGTGATTTTTTTAAATTGGAAAAATGCAATTGAAGAGGGCTTAGATGAAACATGGAATTACATTTTTTTTTCAATATTGATTTATTTTCAGATCGGGATTGCTGTGTGCATACAATATTCCATCATATTTCTCCATCTCGTTCATGCAAATGAATCTTGTTCATGCAAATGAGGCTGAAAGTGGCCGTGCATGTTGCCGGGTGTAAAAATGTCTTCACGCCGGGCTGCTCTTAATTCACCCACTACAAGGGCTATAAAGAGGAGCTACACAGGCGTGCACCTTAATGTCTTTGCTGAAATCATGAGGATCCGCGTGCATATTTTAACATGCGTAATAGTTAGGTAGAAATATATGCTGATTTGCATCATAACTGGATGGCCTTCGCTGTGGTCTGCTGCTTTATTACAGATCAGTCAAGCGGACAAATGTGCATGTGTGTCTGTTTGGGTGTTATAGGGTAAAAAAAAAGTTTGGGTTAGGTGTATTCTATGCAACACAAACGCGTGTGAGTGTTTGAGAATTTTTCCATTTTATGACGTCTATAACTCTTTACCCTGCACAGGAAGCATGTACGCTGCCATTAAAAAGCTGAAGGCCACATGCATCGTGATGCATGCACGTATTCATTCATAATCATATTCCGCACTATATGCACGCCATGCCGTGCACGTATGGACCATAGTGCGCGTGCAGCATCAATTAGTGTCTTTTGTGGACGATTTACTGGCAAACCGGTGTCACTTGAACACAAAAAAACAACCGGGGAGGACGTGCCATTATGGTTTTATGGAAGAAGGTGGTTCTGCTATGAATTTTAATATCCAAAGACAATGAAACATGTGTTATAACGCCTCCATTAGTGTGTGAAATACGCTTATGGACAGTATACAGTATGAAATGGGGTACAGTCGCTTAAATTATGATGAATCTCGAATGCAGCGTTTGCCTTCTAAGGTGGACCATGTGTTTGGACCAATGATACAGTCAAATAGCACCAGCTAGCGGTGACGATTATTATCGTTAGAAATAAATTAAATGCGACTTTCCCCATCCTGATTGTTTGATTTCTCAGATGCGGATGGGTGAAATAAATAAGTAAATACACAAACAAATAAATATAAAAATTAACGAGATCAATCAAAACTTGGCGTTGTCAAAAGATTTGCAAATTATATTTTAAATATTAGGTTATGTTTGATTATTTTAGGCGAAATAAGTATCGAATGCATCATTGTTGTGAAAAACGACAACGGCTGGGAGTTGAAAATTGTGTTTGGGAAGAAACACTACAACGCAAAGAATCTTGGGTAGTGACACAAATACACACCCACTTCTGCTGTCGTCATCACTCAGCGTCGCTTAACTCTTTCCGTCATGTAAAATCAAACCTCTAAACGTCAATGTCACGTTTAGAAGCAGATATCATCATTATTAGTCAATAGGTATGGAAATAATTTGGCGAAAATGATGGCGAATGACTGGTGAAAATTGTTTTAAAAAAATGATTTTTGTAGTCTCATCAGCCACTTCCTGTTTCGTCATCACTCCGCGCAGCCAAGCTATAATTTCTCTCTGTCACGAAAAACGGAAACATAACAAGTATACTATTTGCTTTTTAACTCTATCATTTATTAAATTACTGAATAATTGAAGACACCGAACACCACCTAATGTAAGTAAATTGATTGAACACAAACTTAAATTTAATATTCCACCCTTATTACCCCGTACGACAACAGATGTTGTGGTCGAAGCTAAGCAGCTAAATTAGCAAACAGAGTTTTGATCTGCATTGTGCTGTACAGTAGTTGGTCTCGTTCGCGACGTTTTGTCACGTTTTTTTCCTGAACTCGTCTACTGTATGTTTTCGTGGTTGTTTTTAATATACGTAACAATATCCTGGCGTGTTGCCAATAGCCAATTAGCGATTTTCTATTGTCATTTACGTTAATGGTGGACGAGAATAGTGCGAAGTGGGCACTTATTTAACTATCGCGCAGGCTGTTGGCACACAGTGAGTGCTGAGTGGTTAGATAAAAGTCTCTTTCCGTTAATCACTGATCAATATGCGTGTGCTTTGATGTAATTAGCACAGAGCAGGGTGCTGCATATTATATATGTGCACAGTTTTGCACTTGTCTAGAATTCCGAGACTTGCCTTGCTTAAACCTCAACAAGAGAGCCCCTTGTGCTCAGCTTTTCCTTCTATGACGTTGGGGCCAATCGGTTGTGGTTAAATACATCAGCAGTGTGCATCGCCTCCTTTTAGGAGGATTACATGCTGAAATTACTCAGAATTAGCTGCTTTAACACTGCTTCTTCTGTTCCACAGTGAGCCAAAAGAATCAGCAAAGAAGTGCCATGGGGGCCGTGATCTCACGATGGAAGGTAAGCATTAGCAAGCAATTTAGAAGACTACAGGCCATTTTCCATGATTTCCCAACTATTTAGAGGTGGCAAAAAGTGAAGCTTTCTGTGATGGCACCACCAGTAACCAAAGCCTCACATGTCCTTTGACAATTGCAGAGTTGTTGAGAAAATAGGGGATATGGTTTGAATAGACATATTTTCTAACAATATAGTATGAATGCATGAAGTGCCAGTTGAAAAGGTATTATATGAGGTAAATTAATTAATTGACATTTCCACGTGAATGTTAATTCCAAAGATGTGGTGGAAATTCAAACTTTAACATAATCAGTAAGAGGACTGGTTAATTCACAGATTTTTTTGTTTGCTCTGATCAATGGCGCAGACAAGCTGTTCTGACAAAGAAGACATATTTTCCTGAAAATTGTGTCCAAGATGCTAATTGCACAACCTTGGTGGGAGTGTTTCATTGTGTACGCTCTGATAATCTTAAACAGTGATACAAAAAGCTATTTCTGTGCCATGTTGCCAACTCTCTGGAAGCACCTCATGCACTCTATTTTTAGACATAGCAGAAGTGTCGAAATGAGGGAGAGTGGCCAGGGAGCTGCTGGAAGAAGGAAAACATTGGAAAAATGATGAACTTGTCCGTGAAAACTGCCTTTTGATGCAGGAGATTTCTTATCAGCGTCATGTGTTTCTGTTATTTCTTGCAGGCGAAACCAACTACAGTGGAGCAGTTGGAAAATCTGGACAAGGTGATGGTTCTTTATTGCTCGTCGTCTCACATCCCCACCATAAACACCTAAGACTTGTCAAAACAATCAAATATATAAGTATTTCTTTGGGGGACCAGTAGTGCGAACCCTTGAACCACACTTTGAGTATCACTACACTATGCTGTATGTCTCTTAAAAAGACCATTAACCACCTCGTCGTCTCTTCCTCCTTGTAGGAGATTAAAGAGCTGGAGGAGTTTCGAGCCAAAAACCAGCGACTCCAAAAGGTTAACGACACTTCTGGTCTCAATTGGGAAGGTGCTCGTCGTGTCCTTGACCTCATTGGTGTGTTTGCGTGTGCAGTTGTGGGTGGGCCGGCTGCTCCTCTACTCGTCCGTCTTCTACCTGCTTACCTGTCTGGTGGTGTACTACCTTTACCTGCCGGAACAGTGGCTTCACAGATTCGCCATGGCGCTGCCTTTCTTCGTGTATCCGGTGCTGTGAGTAAACGCAAAGACAAACGTTCTGAAATGTTACCCGCTTTGTCCTCTTTATGAGTTGAAATGTTACCCGCTTTGTCCTCTTTATGAGTGCCCGTCTCATCTTCAGGGTTTGGTTCATCCGGAAGTTGCTGATTTTTCTTTTCTCCAAACGTACAGAGAGGAACAGTAAGTAAAGAACTAAAAAGTACCTTTCCTGTGCTATGTCTCCTTTAGTACATAATTTGTTCTCAATTGTTTTTTTTTCAGGTGACATCTTAGAAGAATTAAAAGTCACCCAAAAAAAGATAGTAAGTTTCCATCAGCAGTTCCGATTTACAATTTAATTCTGCTAGATTTTTTTATCTGGATGGCATCAGGTCTTGTGTTTAGATTTCAAAGTATGGACTTTTCTTTCTTTGTATTTGCAGTTAGAAGAAGTAATGGAAAAAGAGACGTACAAAAATGCCAAACTCATCCTGGAGCGCTTTGATCCAGAAGCCAAGAAGAAAGCAGTGGGTGGTGTTTTTTTCCCCCCACCTTTTCCATTTCATTTGAAAGCGTTCTTATTTGTGTTTTTTTTTTTAAATTTTTTATTATTATTATTATTTCTTTTACTATCTAGGAGCTGGAGTCAACCCCAGTGCGACCTCAGATGACTCCCAGGCCTGGACAAGGTACCTGTCTCATGTGTGTTGTGCAAATATGAAGCATCACATTTTAATGTTAGGGTAATTATAAAGCTTAATGGAAATAACTTAATTTTGGTTATAGTCGCAAATGTATCCTGGTGATAGTCCCAAAACTCCTTCAAAGAAAATTAGAAAAACATTAGCCCCGTTGATTCTCACGAATCTGATGAGTCAGATTTTATCGTTTAGCGAAACCTCCGAGGGAATACGGCCAGTTGATCCATTATTTTCACTTGTCATGTAAGCCTAATGTGTTTTTGCGCTGCTTACCTTATAATTGTTTTACGGCGATAAATCGACTTAACAGGTGACATGACATACGTTTATATATGATCCGTTGGTCAGATTTATTTATTGATTTCTTTTTGCTTTGACTTGCAAGCAAAAAGTTTAAATCTGCGCCTAATGAAAATTCATCACCACATAACTATCAGACATTCGCCAGCGTGGCGTGGCCATGAGACCCCCGGGGACCCCCACTGCCCTGTTGATGACTCCCCCGCCTGGAGGTCGACCCACGCCGGGCCCCGGGGCCACACCCGTGGGTGAGTGAACAGCAAGCAGCTATTCAGTTTTCATATTAAGATTGTCTTAATTAGGGTTGTCAGTTAGGTTGTCATCCAAGATGTCTCTACATATTTGCAGTCCTTCAATCCCGTCGAGTTGCTAAAATAAATTTGCTTCATTTTCGAATAAGGCTGTAACATATGGGGAAACATTTAAGGCCACTATATGTGTTGCATGAAGTATATGTGTATTGTCATGTTGTATGTTAGCAGCGGTGTCACAGCCAACCGGGAGTCCAATGACACTGACTTTAGGCGTAGTAGTGTCTTCACCCGGTGTTACTCTCCCTCCAGAACGTGTCCTTCTCTCAGCTCCAGGCGGACCACCCGAGAGAGCCGCCCTGACTGCCGTGATGCACCAGGGGGGAGTAGCCAGGACCCCCACCTCTCCTATACCAGGTGTAGGTAAGATGAAACAACTGTCAAAGCAAAGTGCGGAGAGATCAAGTGTATGATGATGTCAATATGGATATCCAGGCCTGCATCCTCCTGGTCCTCCACTGGCGAGACCCGTTCTGCCCAGAGAGAGGGGAGCGTTGGACCGAGTTGTTGAATACCTGGTGGGAGACGGACCGCAGAACAGGTATAAAAGAATGAATGAGCCGATAGAGATCTACACCAGCAATATGCAGGTTGTCCACATGGTGGTGCTGTTGAGTTGTTGTCAGCTCACTTGAATGAACTCTTCTTCTGCACGCCCTCAGATACGCCTTAATCTGTCAGCAGTGCTTCTCCCACAATGGCATGGCCCTGAAAGAAGAGTTTCAATATCTCGGTATGAACAACAAAATAAAAATTTAAGGTGTAACTAAAATCCATGCTCAATAATGAATAATAATGGAAAAAAAATGCATAGAACTTTGACTCTATTTTTTTTCACTACAGTAGGAAAACCAAAAAAAAAAAAAAAAAAAACTTGATTTCGCCAACTTCACCTGATGCTGACTGATTTTTGTCACTCAACCAACTTCCCCTTTTGCTCTTTTGGTCGTTGGTCTCGCCAGCCTTCCGCTGCGCGTATTGCTACTTCCTGAATCCCGCCCGGAAGACGCGTCCGCAGGCTCCCAGGCTGCCGGAGTTCAGCTACGAGAGGAAGCTGCGCTCGGAAGTCCCATCCCCGAGAAAGACACCACAGTCTGGCGCTGACACGGAGGAGAGTGCGCCCCCCTCTGGAGGTAAATACAATGTCACACGCGGAAATTTAGCCAAAACAAAATGTCCTGTTTGTAAGTATGAAAGATCGCAGCGTGTAAGGTGCCAATAAATTCAACGATGACGTTTACACTGCAAACTACTGTAGGTGAAACGGTGTGAAAAATTAATATCACAGTTCTAGTGACTAAAATAATCAGCTAACGGGATTATGGAAGTATTGCTAAAAAAATACATGTACCTAAAGCATTATTGCAAATGCCATTTTGAATACAAACATCTTAATCCCGCAGCCTTTTGATATTTAGTCACTCTAAAACCTTTGTTAAAATTAGGAATTAAGTTGCTGCACTCTCCTCCTGCATTGTGTGCCCCCCCAGTTTTCTAACCTCCATTTTGCTTCTTACCGTGCTCGCTTTAATAACAACAACGTATGACCTTCACCGGCAAGTGCTGAGCGCTCTAATTTTGCCTCTAGCCAAGGCGCTGGCGCCGTGGAGTTTGGTCCACAGTTTCCCCGTCCAGCAGCAACCTCAGAATCGAGCTCGGCAGAGTCCAGGTCCCTCCACCCCAGTCCCCACTTCTTCCTTGCTAACTTCCTTCTTCCTCCTTTATTTAACATCACTTCAAAATTTTGATCTGTGATGAAACAACCAAATGGTGGCGCTAATAACAGCTCACCGAGTGCACCAGTGAGTTTAAGTCATAAAAGACATTTTGATTACATTTGGATCAGTTTTGCACTTTGTGCACAAAGTGTGTCTGATTGTGTCAAGCTGGATTTCATTCTCAGGAGGAGCTATTTCTTTTTTTTTAACTCAGCACTTTTCTATTGACAGCCTCTACAACAAGCCAATTCATTAGGTACACCTCTACCATCACCATCAGAGTTCTTGTATTGGATTTAATGATTTAATGGACTATTTTGAACTTTTTTTTTTTTCTATGAAAACAACAACTCACCAGTGATTGGATGCATTAAGTCAAAATCATTCATTGTAAAAATATTTGATGCCTCCTCCTGGAATTGGAACTTTCTGAAGGGACTTAATTCTAATCATAAAAAGTCAGAGTGTTTTATGATTCTCTTTGATTGAAATGCTGTATTTCTTCAAATAGTGGCCATCCTTCTAAAAAAGAGATTCAGTATTTGTCACTTCATATATTAGACTTCTCCTTAAAAATATAAAAAGGGTAATCAGTGTATTTATGTCAATTCTTAGACATTTGCTGCTAACCAAACCAGCAGCACCTACCGTAGCACGTGTGCAGCGTTTCATATGAATAATCTTCAGTGAATATTGAAGATAGTAATCTTATGTTACGTGACCATGTATAAAAATGTGTTGATCCGTCTATTAGGAGTGTGACGAAACTGATTTGGATCTGAAATTAGTTTTTTTTTTTTTGTAATTTGTAAAATTGTCAACTGTACTAATGTCACATTATATATACTTTTATTCTCAATTAGGATAAATCAAGTGACATTTTAGTTAGCGAGTAAAATGAATAAATACACTTATCAAATTTTAGAGCAAAAAATTCAATGAAGCTAACATATAATGCATCAAATACTGAAAGACAACCTCTGTAATAGAACGCTGCACAGTGTTTTGTGCCTCTACGATTGTCCAAAGTAGTCCATTTTTATTTAGTTTTAAATTCCACTTTCACTTCGTGTAAAGTGAAATATAGCAAAATATGATTTAGTAACAGTTGAGTATTTAAATAACCGTGTGTCACTATTTATAGAAATATGGTATTCCTAATGTGTATAATCATGTATTTATCTGCCTTTAATCCAACACTTTACTTTTCAAGCAGTCTAACAGCAAATCATTTCCAGTTTTAATCCTTTCAACGATTACCTTTCCCAAATTTGTCTCGCTGCCCTATCACCACCTTCCACTTCCGGTCTGCTCGCTGACCTCTCCGTGGTATTCCTCAGATGAGCTGGAGCTGGAGTCGGACGAAGGGGGGCAAGCTCACGCGGAAACGGCGGAGGTGGAAAGCCATGCTGAGGAGGCGACGGCGGAAGAGGACAAGTGTGAAGAGCTGGTCCCGGAAGAGGAAGAGGAGCAGGAGGACAGGAATGAGAAAGCCGAAGATGCCGCCGCTCATGCACCACATTCGTCGTAGCTACGCAGGAAAAAGGTGTTTACACTCTCCACCGCAAACAGACGACGCTAAATGCTTATTGGCTCATGGATGCTTGTTTATGTGCCTCTATTTATTATGAAGTCTTTTATGACTGGGCTGCTGCTTGAAGGCAAACTGACATGGTTAAGTATGCGAAGACCCCTCCTTAAATCAGGAATATGGAAAGTTATGCTATGGATAAGTTCATAACTTAAATAGTGATAATAATTGTTTGTGGCATTAATTTGCTGTCCCCCACACCCTGAAAAAATAGTTACGATAAGCTTATTTACACTTTAGCGTGTTAGCATTTGACAAACGTCAACTCGTGGTGCTTTTACCAGAAATACAAAGTGGAGGGAAGCAACTGCTTCATTAGACTTGTGGGAAAAGCTTTCACTTCCTCTCCGTATGCTTTTTGAAACACAAATGTGTTGAACCACACAGATGGCAAATTGTTTAATTTTTGATCAGTTGCTTTGATTTGCGTTGGTGATGTTCGCAAGGCCCCTTGTTTGGTGGAATTGGTGGGACACTATTTTTTATTTGTTTAAAAAAGGAACAACAACTTGTACTATCAAGCTGTTTGAGGTACGACTAAAGTGCCCACACGACAGACAAAGGACAGGGAGAACTTGCTAGAGCACAAGACATGTGCTGCCAAAACATCACTTTAATAATGAATTTACAAATTTATTTTTTACCAAGCTATCACAGTAGTTAATTTGTTTTCTGGTCATTTGTTACTAGGTAGAATTCATAATTCCGGAGTTGAAACATACAAAATAAGAATTTCCAATGCAATCCTCTCACGCTCACTCGACTATTGCCATGAGAAGCCCGAGATGTAACCGGGATTCATGGCTGATTCTGATATTTTTCAGTCGCATTGTTTTCAAAGTGGCTGACGTTCTTTTTGCAACTTGTGCGCTCGCTGTCTTGACAACTGCTTTTGATCACTTTAATATATCATGACCAGGACTTCACAAGCGGTGACTTTACCTGCCGCTTGCCCCTTTTTAAAAAGTGTTTGCCAAATGTCTTCTTGACTGCATTTGCACTGACTTTGCTAGTATTTATTTGACATTAAATAGTTGGATGTCTAGTGTTTGATAATAGCAGGTGATGAGGTATTGTTAGTTTTAGGTTCTCTGGCTTCCATGTAGCAGTATAATGAACAAATTGTAACTTTCTTTCCTTTTTTTTTTTCTGTTTACACTCCCACCAACGTGCTACTTTTCATAACCACTTTTAGTTGTACTTTAATGTGATTCCATTGTCACGTTTGGCTCCATTTACACCTGAGACAAATTGTCCCTTTTTTTTTTCCAAGCAGGATTCTAAACAACTTTTCATCCTGTACAGTCAAAGTCGAAAGAGAGTGGCGAATTACTCGTGAAAATGATGATGATTTGCGGCGTACATGAATGTACCGTAATCTTCGTTGAATTTTTCTCAAGTTCACTTCAACAACTAAATGTTAAATTATTGCAGTGGTCATGAATTTGAGAAAAAAAAATATTTTAAAATGATCTCAAATGTCTGTCTGTCATTCTCTTAAACCCAAAAGTTATATTTGTCATCCCCTACGTTAGTTTTTAAGACCATGTGGCTGCAAAAATAAAAGTTTTTCAGCTATAACGTGAGTGTTCATGTTATCCTTTGAAACATTGGAAATTAAAAAAATAAAACTAAACGGTACAGTAAATACAAGTTTATTTCCGACTTTCTCTTGTACACCCAAATATGTATATGTATAAAAAAACAACCGCAGAATGTGAGCTCAATATGAACTTCACTGGCAAACTGAGTAAAATCAAAAATCAATTGTGGCTGCACAATCAATCACGTTGCTGGAAAAATGTTCAGCAACAACGCAGCCACAATTTCCTTATTTACACTTCACATATTCTTCTTTATTGTTACAGTATGACGCTGATTGTTACCCGCTTTAGCCTTCTTGGTAAGCATTGGTAAGCATCATATGACTCAGGACTCACAAAAATGAATTACAGTGTTTTGAATATTTCCAAACATGTATCGCACATGACAAAAATATTCAGAAGTTTGTCCTTTGCCAATGTCAGTGATCGAAACAAATCAATAAACTTCCAGACAGGGAAAATCTGTCAGGCCCTTGCTTCAAATGAAACATAGGCTTCCTGATGTGAAACACAAATTCATAGTCAACAAACAATGAATATAAAAAAACCTAAACGGCAACAACAACAGTTTCAAGTATAACCAGCGTAGATCGCAAGACGCGACATTAGCCGTTAGCGTTTAACCTTTAGCGCTGGGGTGTCCAAACTCCAGCCCGGGAGCCATTTTGCAGACCGTGACAAGTTTTTTGTTGGCCCACACATCACCGTTTTTACCATCTTTGAATTAAAAAAAAAAAAAAAAAGACGACAAATAACATTGGCACCTTTCAACCCCCAAATGAAGTCAAAATGTCCACTTTGACGTGAGACACAGAGGAAGACCCGTCCCTCGCGTATGATCCTTCACAGCGTGTTGAGCTCGATGAGTCGGCCGGCGAATACGGCGAGCGTGCCGATGATGCACACGGCCATGAAGACGCACAGCAGGATGTGATCCAAAACCATGGCCACAAATTTCCACTCCTCGGCTGCCTGCAACCATAGCAAACATAGTTTGTGAGAACTACAAATACTTAATTTTAGCAATTTCAGTATTTTGTGAGCGTAGCTTAGCAAAAGCCGCACATCAAGTGTGTGAAACGGCGTGTTCGCTCTTTTTCATCACACCCTTCAACTAGGAGCCTCTTCTCGACCAAAATAGATGCCTGGCCGCAATCAATCCCCAAGGGCTTCACCTCCTTGTACAAACAAATGAATCCCTCGTTTCAAATAAATGCCTCATTATTTTCACTAACAGGTGATCCAGTATGTGTCACCGTTGGCATGATTACAATACATAGAATACACAGAATTTTGATTGTAGTTCCAATTCAATGTATTTATAATTCATCAAATAAATGTGGAGCTGCACTGCCAGCAGATGGCGCTGCACCTACAGAACTATAAACTGCCAACTATCAGGCCTTAGCGGAGGTCTTCCGTTCTTACGTTGTTGGATTCCTCGTCCGACTTCATGGTCTCTGCGATGTATCTGACGCCTTCGATGGCGCTGCGGACGTCGGGATTCTTGATGATGGGCGACTGGTAGGGGACGCTGGTGGGCGTGGGGTTACCTGAGCCACACAAGCTTTGCGTCAGATCGCTTTTGCCACCGCAACCGTTTGAAGTGTCAACAAACAGTTTTGTTACACAAGCGTTATAATGTACAGAATGTTGTAGTCTTACCTGAGATGTCGGAGATGTCCATGTCGGTGGGAAACAATCGCTTTTGACGAATCTCCTGGCTTGGACGCTTCATGGTGGAGAAGAACATCATGTTGGGGATTGTTTCGATGAATACCTGGCAGAAACCAAATCGGATGAGGATGTCTCGAAACAGCACTTTTCCAGATTAAACCCTAAATTTGAAACACTAACCCTGGCTTTAATCCCTTATCCTATATTGAGACCTTAATCCTTGCTTCAAACTGTCCTTTGAAATCCTAAACCCGTCTTGAAGCCATAATTTAAAATCCTGACCCTAGTTCAAAATCTAGGGATGCATGCGTCTCGATACCAGCTTTCAGTATTAAGACGACAGGCCTTATTTCGATGTTTCGGCTACTCGTGAAGGATGCTGATACTATGCACCGATACTTAAAGAAAAAAAAAGGATCTGTCCACCTGTACTTAAATGGACGCCAGGCACTATACTGTACAAATACTCTCACATCACATGACATGCCCCCCCACCTTGCGTATCCAAGCGGGCATGGTGTGCGTGCTGGGCGAGCGATGGTGCGTGTTGATGACGATGACGGTGATGATGATGGAGGCGATGACGAACACCATGGTGAACAGCATGTACTTCCCGATGAGCGGCACCGCGCTGGATGTGGACGGGATGAGCTCCACGATGACCAGCAGGAACACGGTGAGAGACAGCAGGACAGAGATGGACAGCGTCATCTTCTCGCCTGGTGAGAAAAACCACCGACATTCCTTTAATTCACTGCAAATGGGCTGAGTCTTTTTGAAATAACACTCAAATATTTTACATAAGAAAATCTGATGCCAATTAAAAACAATGTAAATGCCTAGTTTGCACGTACCAGAGTCGGTGGGCAGATAGAAGACGAGGCCCGTGAGGAATGAGAAGAGCATGCAGGGGATGATGACGTTGACGATGTAGTAGAGCGGCAGTCGCAGCATCAGGAAGTGGTACGTGATGTCCAAATAGGGCGTGTCGGGACAACACGTGTAGTAGACCCAGTGCTTCCAGCTCTGGTAGTCCTTCAAAACCCACTCGCCGGACTCCATGAAGTTGCTCAGGTCCGGACGATCACTGTCCTACAAGTGCGCAAAAATACAGTTTATTCAAATTGGATCTTCATTTTCAACTTCAATACCTTCTTGTTCACATTTTAATGCACTCACTATACAAATATAAATTAGTGTAAAATAATCATATTTGTGGATACATATAGCAAAGATAACTTGACTGCTGAGGAGTTGTAAGTTCCCTAGAGACAACCTTCATTTTTTAAATGTTTGCTTTATTTACCATAAACATTTGTTAATTCCCATGGGAAGCTTCCAAATTTTTTGAATTTCATGAGCCGATCGGGCATCACCGGTGCGTACTGACCGGGTTGATGACGACCAGCAGGCCGTCGTACGTCCACGTGCCGAGCTTCATGCTGCAGTTCTGCAGGTCAAAGGGGAAATGGAGGACGATGATCTCGCAGTAGCTCTTGAAGATGGCGGGCGGGTTCCACGTGATCTCGCCGGTGTGCTCCAGCAGCACTTTGGTCTCGTGGATGATGGCGAAATCGCCGTCGGCACTCGGGAAGATGACAGAAAGGACGATACTCTCAAATCCTTGCCGCCAATAGCAAAAATTGACACCCTTTAATCAACTATACATACATGTCTATTTTAAAGCTGCTAACCTTTTTGTGCAAAAAAAAAATCATTTTCACGCAAGCCACTTCTCGAGGCGATGACACAATGCACACTATTAAGCCTCTGAGCTCCTCTAACATCTTGCTTGCGTCGCATCTGCTTTAAAAGCGTATTTACTTGTTGTAAAGCACCAAGTCGGGCTTCCATATGTCCATGGAAGGGATTCGGATCTTCCTGATGCCACCGTACTCATCAGGGTTCCATTTCAGGTTCACGTCTATCCATTGCTGCGTGTCAAAGTGAAAAAAATGTTGATTTGCGAGTAGTGAATAGGAAAGGACAGGATTGATTGTTCATGGCTGTGGCTGACTCATATGGCTCAAATATTTTAGCAAGTAAATGTCTGTCATCGTAAAAGAAAACAGAAAATACCTGAAGCAATAGCATAAAGTGATTTGTATCAACTATTTGTTTTTTCCGAAGAATGTGCTCGCTTACTTGTCTGACACGAACGTTACTGGTCACAATCTGGTTGACTTCATCCTGAAGGACATAAAAGGAAATAATCACATTTGTGTTTGTTCCTGCTGTTTAACTGCTAGCATTACTACAGGAAGAACTCTTCATTTGTAAAGATTCCTCAAAAGAGGTCTAATAAGAGTACTGTATCATATTTGTCATCCTCATATCTGTCCATGGTAATTATTTTGATGTTGACCTTCTCTTGTAGCTAAACACCTTAGTTAAAATATCGGGAATAGGTTAAATGTGATGCTAATGCTAAATGAAATTCATTGAAATTGGAAAAATGTCCCGAGGTTTATTAATCATGTGGACGATAGCTTCTAATTGGACTTGGGCGTTACTGCAGAAGTTGAAAGAATTTATCGAATGTACATTCGTGTGGAAAATGCTAGTAGCGTTATACCGTTAGCTAGCGGGCATACTGTTAATGAACTGAATGAATCATGGTTTTGCCAAATAACGTCGCAGCAGCAGATATGTTCGCCTGTGAATTGGGAAAGGAAGACTAGTACGATCAAATGGAGTTGTCGCATTTTGTCTCTAGTTCCTTGGAAAACACTTTTGGTCCCTCATTTACTGATGTTATTCCTACTAGACGTCTTCAATTGTCATATTATCAAATGATATTGACCACTCGGAACAAATTCAGAATTTTAACATACAGTGCATTGACGGCATGAAAAGGCAAGAACAGTGACACCGTTAGTGAATACGTACCAAGTTCAATGAGCAGTTACTAAGTAACGTGTCACTAAGTTAATTTTCTAAAGTTTGGTTGCATCTTGCTTACGACTTCGATGAGCTGGATGAGCTGCAATCCCACGATGACCACCACCGCTTCGCTGAAATGGTTGACGGGGCGCACCACCTTGTTGTAGCCGTTGAACAAATGATTCACCAGACGCGTCTCGTCCTCCGAGCACCACGCCCGACCTGCGACACAAACCTCCGTGTGTGATGGCCGTGAAAGAAAATTTCCGACTTTTTTTTTCACCAAAAAAAGTTAGTTTTTCGACCGAAACCAAGTTTTGTTAATTTTTCTTTTGCTTTATTCATCGTGATACCAAACACTGTAAAACATTTTTTGCCCCGTTTTTTTTCCCCGCGCGGCATTAGCTTGCGTCAACACCCATAGAAATAAAATTAACCCGCACATATTGTCTATTTGCGATTGTTTGCTCTGCCCATCTGGTGGCATTTTACTAACAAAATATGTTGAAGTGAGTTGAGGAGTTTTTTTTTTTATTCGACATAAGTAGTGCTTTGACGCCATCCTGTGACATAGACAGACTATTACAAACCATTTCAGAATCAGTCGAGCTATCCCATGTCGCGCCAACTTTATTTTTTAGCAACGGGCTGTGCAGTATATTGCTTTTATAAAATATGCACAGCCCGCTACTGAATTTGAACTCATTTGAATTAATCAATTAAATGGATTAGTTGGCCAGCCCTCGTTTGTCATTGGCGTCATTCCGTAGAGGCAAGTTCAAGACAATCTTCTGGACATGGATGCCAGCTTGAACTGTCATCACAGCTGTTATTTCGGGCTCACGTTGTAGCACCCGACCCGACCCGACCTGACTAATGTTCGAGTCCCGTCAAATACCGGAACCGGCGAGACAGGGAAGCCGGCGGGTCACGGTATAAACATCCGCCCCCCCTCCTCGCTCAGCTTCCCACCCGCAAGCTCAGAATACAGGAAGAGTGCGGAACGATCAGCTGACAGACGTGCAGAAGCAGGCGCATACAGACGGATCCATCGGGATCAACAAGCGGCAATGGAGAAGAGAACTTAAGCCAAGTGCTAAGAGGCTACGTGCATGGGAAATACGCAGGCCAATCCGCTTGACTCCGAATGTGTACAGTTAGATATGATGAAGCAGCATGTGGCGCCTCGCCATTGGTTTCGGTATATTTTCGTAATTTCCATGGGAAATTAAGATGAAGAATTTTAATGGGAAGGTATTTTATTTTGATCGACGCAAAATATGGCTCGCCTTGCCCACATGCAAGGGCATTGCTCATTTAAAATAATAAAATTAAATCGACCTAGCGACCAGTAGAAAAAAAAAAATCGGATATCGCAAAATTTGATTCACAAAATTGCTGCGGGCCATGATGCTTTTAGGTAGCGAACTTGTATCCTGCGCGTGTGCGCGTGTGTGTGTGTGTGTTATTTCTGGGATCAACTGCTGGCGTGTCCTCTTTCATGAAGCCTGCAACACAAATACACACACACACACACACACACACATTTACATGCGCACACATACTGTTGATTATGTCGTGTACTCTTTAATGTTTTCCACAAAGATGGAAGTTCTTGTTATTCAGTCAGTCATAGTGTGTGCTTTTGATGTGGCCGCCCACTGAAATAGAAAAAGGTGGCGTGACCCATCATGCACTTGCAGCCGTCAATCAACAGCCGGCCTGGCTCCACTCACGTTTCCGGACTGAGCTCAAATAAAACGGCACATGGAGGTTTTCCTGACACTTGGCTCCGCTTCCCGCTATTTGAGGTGTTGTCAAATTGTTACCTTCATCTAGCGCCATTCCCGTTTGTTTGCTAGTTAGCAACATTTTGCTAAAGTCAGTTTCCAAAACGGCTTTGGTTCAATTTTTTTTCTCCTCTCAACATTTCAAAAGTGAAGCATTGTGAATCGTAAAAGAAGAGAAGTATTCACAGCGCTTGACTTTTTCGAGTAGTAATAGAATTCTCCGCCCCCACCCCAGAATGCATTTGAAAGAGTCCAGTTTATCGAATCTGCGTGTTACGATAACGGTGAGCAAAAATATCATGTTATTAAAATTACAGCTGAAAATGTCCTTTTTGGAAATATTTGGGTACATGAAAATTTTTGTCCATTGAACACAGTTAACTTTATTTGTAAACAAAATATAGAATATTTGGCACATTGAGAAATGTGTCCCAAGTTAAAAGAGATAGATAAATAAATAAACATTGACTTTTAATTTTTAGTAATTCTTCGTATGTCACAATTTCCCATCACTTTTGAGCGATTTTTCGAACCGACCCGTGGACTGCTCATGTTGTCCTTGAGGCCTATCTAGTACCCACCGGCACCATATTCTTGCGTAACTGCTCACCCCTCCCCTCTCTGCTCAACCGAGGAGAAATATCACTTTGCCATTCATCATTATCGTCAAAGAAGCAGCTCATTCCCTCAAAAAAGCCAAAGAAAAGCTTTTAGATCTTGAATTTTTCTTTTTTTTTTTAAATAAACTTTAAAACCGTTGGCACACGCCAAGTCATGACGTGATACCTTCACTGACTTAAAAAAAAGTCGTCTTACTCTGATATGTCCGTTGAAAGTGCTGTTGAGATTTCCTCAAGGTTATATCCCGAAATCTTTTCTCTTGAAGATCTTTTGAATTGATCCTCCTGCAACTTGCGAAGTACGTTAACATCATCACGCTGCTTATAATCCAACACAACGATACAACTTTATTGGAGCATAAAACGAGCTTTATAGTCCCGGACAGACAGGCCTCGTTGAATATCTGTGCAATTGAAATAGCCGAATAGATTATTAATTTCTTTTACACTTTTAAGCATGTGTTTATGATGAAATATTGGACCATAAGAGTTATTGTTTTAAATAAGAGAGCCTGCAGGGTGATGACACCCGAGAACAATCAAGCTGGCGTAATCTTCCTATTTGATGTATGCGCTAGTAACGGCCGGCTAGTAAATATTGTTGGGAGCGCGCGGCCGGCCGGCGATAAAACAAAAGGGCCGTCCGGTGATTTAGCAACTTTTACGGCGTCTTTATCCGCTCGTTGGTGGCAGGAAACACCCGTCGTCCATTTGTCACGCCGCAGGCTCCGTGCGCTGAATCGGAAAATGTGGGTGTTATTAATTACGCTTGCGGGGAAAACGGGCTTGCCTTGATCAGTGGGAGCACTTGATTAATACCTGAGGACTGCATAATGGAGGGAGGGGAAGTAGAAGTGCAATTGGGTATTTGGATAAAATACAATCTTGGTAAATATGCAGATCTCGAGTTTGGGAAAAACGACAAAAGTTCAAACCAGCGTCATACATGAGATGAGGGAAATTTGGCAAATTTGAAAGGATTGTTGTAATTTTTGTTTTGCTGACAGCCCCATTTTTCTTACGCCTGCACACAGCTACGTGTTTAATCTACAAAAATGTACTGTGTCGGCTTGAGGCCTCCGGTGGCTGCAACTTTCCAACTTTCCGTGCTGCGCAACGTGGCACTCTAACTGCTGTTTTTGTCTTTTGCTAACTGCATGTCACAATTGCAGGTTGTCAAGTTCTTACATATTGGGGGAGGGGGGTCTCATGATGGACGTCCAAGTGTCCCCATTTAAGCCACACACACACACAAAAAAAAAAATAATTAGGGAAATGGTGAAAATCTTTTCTGATGTTCTCCACCTTTGAGTACTACAAACGTTCTCCGTTTTTGCACATTTTCAGCCGTGTATTTAGAAACAAATGATTGAATTTACTTTGCAGAGGCTTTAACGTTAACTCTGATTTAACAATTCATGTTAATTCGGCATCCAATTTTTTGGGACTTTTTCCTTATAAACTCATTCACTGCCATTGACGGATATAGACGCCAAAAACGACATTCGTTTTACTTGGGCTGTTCGTGAACGAGTTCTCAGTGGTTAATCTATATTCACACTTTTAATATCAATATTAGAAAGTGACGTCAAACATCACTTGTCTGTTTTCTGTTACGGGACCTTTCATTGTTGACGACTCTCGAGTTTTATAGCTTTAAACCTGGCCGAGGAGAAAGTCGCCGCGTCCTTGTCTAAAGTGACTAAATGTCCGCCTTTTCCCGGCTTGTAAATCAGCGTGCGGCGGAGGACACCTGCTGCCCCAACGAAATGCCTCAAATATGAACATGGGCGAGAATGCTGACAATGCGGAGCTGTCGCTTTTCGGGAATCTCAAGGACGACGAGAGGGGGAACTCGCTTGTGCGGAAAACAACAGGTTCAGCACCACGCTGCTGAAACACGTGGCTGTAAATCCAAAGGAGGATTCGGACCAATTCTTAGTCGGACTACTTTGTGTTAGTCGTAGTCGTGATACCCTTAGCGGTGTCCTCCATGGTACAATGACTTGACCTCAACTTATGATTTTTTTTTTGAGATATGAGCTGTGGTTCCGAAGATTTATTTATTTTCCATTTGCCTTAACATGATCAAAAAGTGAGATACGTGTGCTCTGGTGGCAGTGAACTCAATTCAACTCAAGAGCTTCAAGCTGTCAAACTCAACATAAAACTCAGAATTACACGTTTGTATTTGCGTTTAAGTCCGTTAGCTCAACGCTAATGCGTAATGCTAAACCGCATAGACAGGCTAATAAATATAGCATCTATGTAGTGGTGTTATAATTCTTTAAGTGACCCATATTTGAACACAAATAGTGCAGCAACTCGAGTAAATGGACAAAAGTCACACGCATGTATTTCATTATCTGCTGCAAAAAAATGTTTTATATTACTGAGTCACTTCACCGTTTTGTTTTTGCGTGACTGTATTACACAATCATTTTCTGGACAAGGTGGACACACCAGCAATGAGTTAATCATGATGTTCTGTTTTATTCTTTAAATTAAACGTTGTCATGACTGAATATTTTTTAAAGTTCAAACTGAGAAACTGAGAGAGTTAATTTTTTTCCTCATTAAAATACACATTGCAGTGACAATAAAGAAGTAAAAATCCTTCCAGAAGTAATAAATAATTCATTTGTATGCTTCAGGGTTGTGACTGACTTGTTTAAAGTGTAAAAAAAACAAAAAACAAACTCTAATACAGTACATGGTATTTTTTACCACTGTTTTTGTCCGTTCAAGTGCCTGTAATGGATCCCCGGCCGTGTTGGAGTTCGTTCTGACATTTCGCATGTTCGCTTTTGCACTCACCAGCAATTGTGCACAGGATCCAAAACAGCAGCGTTTCAAACCTTGACAGCTTCATATCTCCTCCGCCGTTAGTCACAAAAGAAAGCCAAGATAAGTTAAGAAAAGAAAAGAGGGGAGGTGGAACGCTCGCGTCCCGTCGGCCTCCAGGTGACTAAAGTGAAGCCGTGGCAGCAGCAAGCAGGAGGAGGACTTGGCTGGCTTTGTGGGCGAGTCATGAGAAGTCAGGAAGGCAGCTTTGGTTTCTAAGGGCATGAGTCCATTCCATCTACTCACTGCTAAACTCCCAACCCCCCCCAACCCACCGGGACAGCATCCACACTTCTCAACATGCTTGGAGACAGCTGGGAGTGTGTGTGTGTGTGTGTGTGTGTTTCAGTTTCAAATGAAGGCTTCAGACCACGCTTAAGGTTTTAAAGTTGAATTTCAAGACCGGTTTAGGGTTTTGAATTAAGTCTTTTAAGACACGGTTACGGTTTTCAAAATAAGGTTTTAAAGCAGGTTTAGCGTTTCAAACTCTGGTTTTAAGATAGCAGTGTTAAAGATTCTAATCGTGGCCAGAGTAAGTTTACCAAGCAAGGGCAATTTTTTATAATCGTACACTCAACTTGAATGTATAATATGATTCATTGAGACTTAAGTTTGCAATGTATGCTTGTGTCATCCCACAAAGCGGCACGCATGACGCACACCATGTGGACTACAAAGACTGGGCAACACAGACAGACAGACGAACAGATGGATGACAGACACGGAGGCAGACAGGACGACAGCTGAGGGCTCTCACTGCAGGAATGGGAGGCATGCATACGCACACACACACACGCACGCACCCCCACTTGTGCACACGCACTTGCACAAAGTGAACATTTAACAACTGAACATTTCCCCTCAGAGTCACTGCATTGCTCGTGCATGTGCTCTGTTTAAAAATAACATTTGGCTCATTTCACTAAATAGATGACGGATGGATCCTTCATTCATCCCATGAGGTGGAAATGAAAATGTATTAACCCTCTGCGCTCCATGCTGGCTATTTGTCTGCACATTGCTTATATTTTTTTTTAACCGTTTTAGCTATGTGGTAATGCAAATGCAATAATACTTCCAAAGGGTGTGGTTAGAGAATTCGCAGAATTCGATTCCGGGCTTCCTGTGTGACAACAACTGATGTTTATGGAAAACTTAAGGCCGTAAAAGAGTGACAGACTTTATGCGAGCAGAATGGGTTTGCCCATCCATTCTTCTGCTAGCTAGCTAGCTAGCTTATATTGAGCTATCTATTCCATCTAGATACCAAGCAATCTATAGATTTGAGGTATCCCTATAAAACAGTGAGCGGTAGAATAATATTTGATTGACGTGTTGTGTATTACCCAACCTCTTACCAAAACCATCATGCACAAATAGAGTAAAACAAAATTAAAGTTATCATCCTCAATGTTTGTCTTAAAACTTACTGTAGTAATTAATGCCTAAAAATGCATATACATTGATAATTCTAATAATGATTTAGCTTGTAGTTTGTGTTTTTTCTCCCAAGGGCTTTGTCCACACAAACTCCTTATGTCAGTCCAACTGCGGCCACTAGATGTCAGTGCAGCACTGCTAAAGCGCACCTTACAACCGCTACTCGACTATTTGGTACTTTGCCGATTTACTTCACCACTTTCAATAAGACCACCATCACATTCGTATTATAGAAATCACCAAAAGGCATTTTAACAGCGCGCAACATGTGCCACATAAAAAAAAAAAAAAAATAAAAAATTCACAAAATTATCATACTCACCCGAGATGCTGATTAGAAACAAAATGTAATTGGCTAAGGAAAACGTTCCATTGAAAATATAACTGAAGTTTCACTGGCCTGCACTATTGATTCTGAATGTCCCGAGCACGTATGAAGAGAGGCTGAAATGTGATGGGACAAAATAAATAAAATAATCACAATCGCAAAATGGAAGCAACGTCATGAAACAAGTATTAGAATTTAAATTTAGAATGTCGGTCTGTTATTCCGACTGCCCACCTCCGGTAATTCCCTTGAGTGTGAATTTTGTTCACAAACATACAACACACTTTTTACATCTCTTTTGTCTCACGTTCCCAAAATAGAATCACCATGCATCACATTTCGAGTCACCCAACTTGTAATATCCGTGACGATAATGCCGTACGCATATTTTAATTCTCCCCATTGTGGCTTAGAATAGTTCCTCTGAGTCCTTCAATACATCTGTAATATAGTGCTGATAATATCAGTCCATTTTGTTCCTTGGCAGCGGCAGCCCTTCTGACACGGCAGATGCGAATCAGCTAGAAGTTCATTTTAACTTTCCTCTGCTGACGGCGGAACTTTCGGTGCGGGTGGGCGGTGGTGTGTGTGTGTGTGTGTGAGGGGGGGGGTGACATACAAAAAGATTCAACGCAAAGATGGGGACTTAAGTCACTGTGACTGCGAGTTGACTCGGGTTGACTTGGATCACTTGTTTTGATCACTTGTGACTTGACTTTACAAAAATGAAAATACGTGAGGCTCAGCTTGGACTTCGGAGTTAAAGACTGCGGACTTGACCTGATTTGAGACACAATGAGGTGTCATCTATACAGTACATAGAGTTTGGATAATAGCAGGCTTATAATAAATAAAAACAAAACAATAACAAAACTGGGTTCACAATAATGCAAGCAGCTTCCTCTCATAATTTGATTTGTACCAAATCCACGCACAAAGAGACAAAATTGCATAAAGACACAAAGTAATACCTTTGGCAACTCAATTTCAGCATATCATTCCCTGATAATTTACTCTGCACGTCTTACTTTTCACCAAATGCGCCAAAATACTTGAAACATGTCATTTTTTTTTTTCATCAATTGCTCCCAGTGGAACCTGTTTTTCATCATCTTTTTCATCTGCCTTCCTCTAATCCTCAGCGCTCTCACATTTTAGTCATAATTACAAGAATCTGCATCTTGTGTGTAATCTAATTTCATGTACACAGCAGGAAATTTCTTCCTCCTGTCAACAACGGGGGAATTAAAGCCTCGTGATGCGCTAAAGCACTTTCTAAAATCAAATGTTGTCTGGGTCGGAGGACATCATCTGTGTCTGATTATCTCCTTCGTTCCAATCAGCCATCAGGCGCGTTCAATTACGTTTGTTTGTCCCATAAAAGACGGAACTCGACAACACGTCCTTGTGAGACACAGATGGGGTCAAGTCCCAAGTAAGTGTTGAGTCTTAAACCTTCAAGCAAGCAAGTCCAAAAGAATTTTGTTTTAGGGGGTCTTGGGTTTTTGAGTCAGAAATTTCCAGATTTCCTTTTTCCCGTCTATATTTTGTCCTATTAAGAGCCAACATTTTAATGCGTCACAGCAGATGAAAAGTTGCCATGTTTTTTTTTAATATATGTTTAGTTTATGATGCTGATATCATTCTGAACGACGTAGGCTATTTGTAATATCTACCTCGATATATTTTGGCTGTATCCTTGTGAGCTGTTACCGTCCACCCTGTGGCGGTTAAAACACAATTTCCCAATTGCGGGACAAGTTCAGTTAACAACTCTTGTTTGCAGACTTGATGCTTTCCATTAGCAGTTCATATTTGAGCCGCTCCCGTTTAAAAGGTAATATCTGACCGAGGCGATTCCAAACACAGATGCCCCCCCCCCTGGGAGTCGCTCCCGGACGATTACTCGCGTCCCTTAATGATAAGCGTCCTTGAATATTTTAATGAGGATTCTGGGTTATACGACTCTATATTTACTTGCGCCGGTGAGCTTTTTAATTTACCTACATTCAAGGTGAGCCTCCCCGATGGATTGAAATGAAGATTTGGGCGAGTGTTGAGAATTGGTGAAGCAGCATGTGGCTCGTTTGAGGTCATCCTTGTACACTTTTAAGGGGAAAAAATTATTTAATTTTAGTCGTTACACATTATACCCCTTGGTACCTTGATTTTGGATTTTACTTTGTTCCGTGACAGTTTTTTTTTTTTTTTTGTGGCCATCAAATCCATTTGGCAGTCTAGAATATTCAGATAAAAAAAATTATGATTTAAAAAAAAAAAAAAAAATTATAGTTTTTTTTTTTTAGAATTAATTTCAATTGAATTATTTGTGGATCACTTTTTGTGGATTGTTTCCGGTTCCTGTCAATTGCAGGTTTCCACTGCATGCATTATGTTCGTTTCCAACCCAAATGAGGACAAGCGTTGTTGAAAAGGAACGCTTGTCTCCTTTAACCCCGTGGCCTTCTCATGTGGTCGAAATTCATTTATGACACTTATGACAACATTCTCTTGATACGGCGGCGCCAATTTGAGTTGGAGCAGTGCCTCCATGTTTCCCGGAACATGTTTGACTCGACTTTTTCTTTCATACACTCGGAAGCGGCAGTGATGCGGTTTGATGAAAGGAGACAGTTATGACAGGCAAACAAAAGGTGGTAGACTGGGGAGTCGCTGCACTGAAGAAGACACTCCAGAAAAAGCAAGCGAGCGAGTTGTGGAAGCAGTGGTTTGTGACACGGATGCGTTGTGATCGTCTTCGCCGCCTCGTCCCATCTCCCCCTCGGGGGGCCTTCACATGTCTCTTTGTTGATCTATTTCGGTCTTCGCGCTGTGCCGAAATGACGATTTGGCAGCGTGAGAGACAAGGCGGGCCTGGGTGGATCAATAACCTCATCAAGCGGCCCCCCCCGACCCCCGATCACGTTAAACATGACGTGTCACTGAGCTTTGTTCAAATGTCGTGACTTCGCTAACTGTCGTGGATCAATAACACATTATATCAAAGCCGGGCACGTGCAGTTAAATGCAGTGGTACCTTGACCGACCAGTTTAATTCATTCCGTGGTCGCACTCGCAAATTGAAACTATTATCAGTTCCAGGCCCCCCAAAACACCAACGTGTTGTGATTGTGTTTTATTTATTTATTTTATCTTATTTTATTTTTATTTTTTTGCCAACACCATCATAATACAAGCAGGAAGAAGTTTAAGTAAAAAGCAAAGTTCTACCGAACTTTTTTATGATCTAGTCTACTTCTATCTTTTTGCGAGCTAACAACCAGAGCTGGGCACTTGACCCTTTTTTGCCGGTCAGTCCCCCGCCCTCCGGCCGCCATCTCTGTACCCATCCGACCTCGACGCTCTTGCCATATTCGTAAAAATTGTCGGCCTCCGATCCCGTTCCGGCACCCCCCCAGACCCTCCTCCCCATAAAAATAAATAAATAAATCAGCTACTGGGGCATACCTTTCCAAGAGGGGGGGGGGCAATACCTCAATGACTATAACAAGAATTATCTGTCCAGTTTGCTATTCAAATCTGCTTACCTTATTATTATGGGCTTGTTATGGAGTTTGGTCAAACCGAAGTGGGTTCACGGTAAGACTTCCCATCTGTTCTCTGTCTCTGGTATTGCCCCCCCCCTCTTGTAATGGTATGCCCCAGTAGCAGGTGGGAGACGAGGGTTACTTGATGTTAGAATAAGGAATATCAGGCACACTCGAACGCACGCTGTTGTCTCAAATCTGTGTTCATTAAATATGCGGTTACTCAAAATGAATTGTGACCGAGAATCCTGCTTCGATGTGAAAATGGCAACAGTCATGTGTATCAAAAGTGAGTGAGTTACTCGCCACCGCTGGCTACCACGTAGCTCCGCCCCCTTCATACAACAAACACAAAAACAAAAAGCCCCAAATTGCGTGACTCTGAAAACTAGGCTAACAAACTACTTAGTGCGGGTGTGTGCCTCAAACGACCTTGAGGAGTTTCATGTGGGTGTTCCACATCTGCTCCCCCCTCGTCAACCCTCCCGCGGCAAGCATAATTTCACTGTAATTCCCCCCAATCGGCATTAGCGATGCGAGTCGGGTCGCTGCGCTTGACCCGAGCTGTCAGCTGAGCAGCGTGTGGCCAAAGAACAAGAAGAGGAAAAAAAAAAAAAACAACTTCTAAAAACGATCTTTTCAACACGCGGGAGAGAACAAGCACAAAGTAAAATAAAAGTGAGAATTTGACAACCCCGAGGTGAAGAAGAACAACGCCGGCTCATCTAACCTCAAAGTCGTATTTACCAAAGCGTGAGGAAGACGGGGAAGGAGGAGGCGAGCTCTGATAAATCAATGTTTACGTTTGGAATAAGCTCGGTGGAGACGGCAAATAGACGACGTGTGTAATCTTCACAAAGAGGAAGTAGAGTTTCAAGACAAGCCCAAGATAGAAAAATGGCAACGGCGGTAATTGAAAACAACAAACATCAAAGTCATATCAGAAGGAAACACGCATTTTGACTCTGAAAATTCTGCCTTTCCAAAGATAACGCTCATATTTGATCAGTAGTGGATGCAAAACTGGATGCAGAAAAAAGGTCGCTGTGCTGTCACAAAGTAAGCCATTTTCAGTGAGCAAAAAACTTAAAGAGGAATATTTACCTGTTTAGAATCAAAATCAAATTATCGGCTGCAAGCGAGAACATTGAAGGGGGGCTGCTGCCTTCCCAAATTGGGCCTAACGTCGCCACTGAGTGTTACCTTGACTTACAAGCTGAATTTGTTCCGTGACTATGGTTGCAACTTAATATACTTGTCGTCAGTACTGAATATTTATTTATTTATCGATTTATTTATTTCTTTATTCATTACCTTTTTTTTGTATTTTTTTTTAATTGTGGTCTGTCTTATGTTCAATCTTATGTGCAGCATTTTGTAACCGCTCCAGTTGTTAAAGTTTAAATAATACAATAATAATAAATCAATTTTTTTGTTCCTTTTTATAATTCAGAAAAATAAAATACCAAAAAAAAATAAAATAAAATAAAATAAATTAAAAAAACATATATAAATAAATAAATAAATAAATAAATAAAATAAAATAAAAGGGAATGGAAAGAAAAAATCTTTTTTTTTTTTTTACATGCCGAATGTCTCACACGCACACACAGACAAAACATGGAACCATACAACTTTCCTCAAGTACGCTTTTTGAAGCTTTGTGCAAAAAGAAATCATGGTAAAAAAAATATATATATTATCACCTGGATGTGGAACCTTTAACAAGAATGTCAACAAGAACTCCCACTTTCACTTGCTCATTCTCCCGTTCCCCCGTCGGGCAAACGTTGCTTTTCATCCTCTTCAACTTGTAGATCTGATCGCAGCTGCTCTTTTCCCTCCCCCCGACGCTCAAACTCTTTAGTGACGCATCTGCGTTGTCAAGTTACCTGCTCGAGCTTCTGCACGTCAACACGCTTTTGAAACTCACACGAAGCTTCTTCTTCCGTATTTGCTTGGCAAACAAACGCGACGTCATTAAAACATCTCACTTTTTCCGTCTTGCTTGCATCACGACGGATTCTCGTCGTGTTGGGCCTGAACGTGACTGGGATTCTGATCTTTTTACTCGTGCACACAGGTCAAGTGCGTCCAATTTTGTTCGCTGGCTTTTTTCTAATTTGTCGCCGCGTCTGTGGGGAGCGCTCGCCTGCGGAATGAGAAAAAGGCTTGTTTTTTAAGTCGGCGAGGGGAAACGCAACACCTTCTAATTAACAGGCAAATGAAAAGAAACTGAATTTTCATGAAAAATGTCCCCCCAAAAATTACAAATGGATGCACTGGACTACGAGTAGCGGGGAATGAAGACAAATGCTCCCAGTAGGTGATAAACATCAGGATTATTATTTTCGTCGCACTGGCTTTCCGGATCCGAAGCGACAAATAAAATCCATCACGCTCAGAGGACGATGATTAATCTGACCACATTATTGCACAAAAGTACCGTTTTCTCAGAGGCGGGATTACAGTCGAAAGCGTTCCGGCTTCCGCTGTCATGTTGTGGAGATCAAACAATCAAAGCCCAATCAGGACGACAACAGACTTCCAGACTGTCATGCCTCTTCCATCTGTTGCCGGGCAATCGTGTCACTGCAGTAATAGCGCACACTGGAAAATCACGTTTTCGTTCTTTGGTTCTGGATCGTTGGGAATTCAAAACATGTGGTTGTTCAAGTGGTGGCATCGGAAATTGGGGTGCGCCAACTCTGCTGAAAGCTTAAAGGGGAAGTCAATTCCGAATGTTAATTATTAAAGGGGACGTCAACCCCAAAATTTTCTTTGCAAGAATATGTTCTAGCAGCCCCACGAGTCGAAACACGGCATTCTGATTAATATTACATTAGTGGAATATGAGTTAAGCCGTTTTGGTACATCTCAGGGGGGTGTCAACTGAATATGACATCACAGGTGCTAAGGGCTCAGGTATTGACCAATCATGGCTCAGCTTCCGAAAACAAATGAGCCGCGATTGGTCGTTACCTGAGCCCGAAGCAACTGTGTTGTCATATTCAGTCGACAGAAAATAACAAAATGGCCGCCCCCTGCTAGGGCTAAAAACAGGTTGATTTTACTGCTTAACTCATATTCCATAGACGGAAAATTATTCAGAATGCCATGCACAGACTTGTGAAGGCGCACAGAACATCTTTTTGCAAAATATTTTTTTTTTTGGAGGTGGGGTTGACTTCCCGTTTGCGGAGCCTCTCCAGAGATACATCTGAGAGAGTTTCGAGTCAGAGCGGCCTTGCCAGAGGCGAGCTGAGCCCAGCCTGTGACGGCCGGTTGTCACCAATTTTATTTATTCATTTTTTTCCGTCGGCCTCACTCTTCCATCATTCTCTCAATGACGAGAATAACCTCAGCTCAAAATGAGACGCATTAAAGTCAAAGTGCTGCTTTTCAGATTATTATTTTTTTTTTGTACGAGGAATTGTCCATCAACTCTATCCGGGTGTTGAAAAGTCCTCCATAAATATTTCCCTTCTTCGCTGCACTTGGGTCACAAAACCTCAAAACTTTTCTCCTCTTTTGGTGGCGGCCAACTTTTTCAGGTTGTTGAATGTTGAGTTCTACCTTAATAATGTGAGCAGTAGGGTATATGATACCGAATTCCGATTGAAAGTTGAGAACTTGAGCGAGTCATCTATCTCCCACTCTCTCTTCTTCGTATCCATCTGTCTTGCGTGTCCATCGCTCATCTCATTTCATCTCCTCTTGCCTCTCAGCTCTGGTCGTCGTGCGCTCTAATGTAGCTGTCGCTCGCTTTCCAAAGGCTTCATTTCCTGCCCAGGATTCCATTAGCCTCCACATTCACCTGCTGAATTACCAGCCCCGCCTCGCTCTCCTTGTCGCACGTCTGGAGACACCAGATGTGGAGGTGGATTGTCGTCAGTGGTGACACCAGCACCGGCGGGGTCAACAACATGCACCGTGCCCTCCATTGCACTGTAATTAATGCGTAGCTGACATCTTGATCACCGCGTGCGATTTTTATTCATAGTATTCATTTCAACGTCAACTTCTCGCTGGAGAGTCCCTCGCCTCTTTGCCTTCATGCTGCCTGGTTGACTTTGAGTCATAGCAAGATTCGGCCCCCCCTCTTGGGTTGTGCGTCAACTTGCACCGGTGACTCCAAATATGGAGTGAATTTGGGCAAACTGGCCGAAATCCCGGTGGAATGCCTCAGACCAACCAAAATGTCGCGTGTTTTACGACATACGCTGGAAAAAAAAGTTTTGGTTGAATTTACTAAATTTGATTTCATCAAGTGGTGGCACAAAATAAATGTATTTTTATCCAGATGGTTTTATTTTATGCAAATGAGAACAAAATAAAATAGAATAAATTAATAAATCAATTAATTATTAATAAACAAGCTTTTCTTTCAGTGATTTTTTTTTTGTTGTATTATGATGAACACGAATGCTGGAATTTTTTTTTGTCAGTGCAATGAGATGTAGTGTTGCCGAATTTAGGTGAAATGCCCGAAATTCCCGAGCAAACGGCACCTTCACGATGTCGGTTTGAATTGATTTTTCTTGCATCTTGTCGTGATTCACAAGGATGCTGGATTTGGTGTCACCCGGTGCTGAATGCTAATATTTGTGAGTTTCAAAGTGACTCATTTGCTTTCCCCGACTTGTTTCGGCGTCTGCATGATTTTGCTTTGATGCATCAGCCTTGCACAAATCAAGAGCAGAAAGGACACCCTGGGGAGCCATTTAGTTGTGTTTTACTTGTGTTTTTTTTTTTTCTCGAGTTAATGGCGCTCCGGGTTATTGGCGCAATTCTTTTTCTCCGAGAGCGTGCGAGAGAGGGAAACTTGATGGAGCTCAGGCAGTCCTTGAGAACTTTTCCTTACCGGCTCAATCGTGTGCCGCCTCCACGGTCAGACTTCACATGTTTCTCTTCAAGCTCTTTAATGATTGTTAGACTTGATAATCATCTTTTTATTAACGGTGGCAAATAATGGTGTAATACACTATTAATAGACGAGTGCCTTCTGTGGTCATTTTGACAAGGGGGCCAAAAAGGCCCCAAATGAATGATTCACAAGTTAAAAAAAAAAAAAAAAAAATAAAAAATTTATCAAATTGTGCAAAGGAATCTTCAATGGGCAATAAAAAAACGTAATAGTTTCTATCAGGTGAACAAAAAAAAAGGAAAAAAAAATCACAGCAAAGTTGGGACAAAAATGATGCGAAAAAAGCAACGACTCAAAGTCATAGCAAA
Source organism: Idiotropiscis lumnitzeri (assembly GCF_059441095.1). Taxonomy (NCBI): domain Eukaryota; kingdom Metazoa; phylum Chordata; class Actinopteri; order Syngnathiformes; family Syngnathidae; genus Idiotropiscis; species Idiotropiscis lumnitzeri. Next base: position 5,641,091 of record NC_142399.1, on the reverse strand, counting down.
GCTGGTAAAAACTATGAAGAAAAGGAAATACAAAATTTGCGGCAAAACTGGAGGAAAAAAACTAATCAAACGTGTGGGCGGGAAGTCAAGTTTCTGAATCGAAAGGAAAAAAAAGTACTACAAAGTAAAAGCAGACATTAAAGATAATAAAAGTGAGAATGAGACCAAACACTTTTTTTTTGTGTCTACACGACCCGACATCAGAACGCTGCCTTGAAATCTGAACTCTCTGTTGAAACCTTAAACCTCATTTGAAACCCTAACTTCACATGCAACCCAAATTTGACACCTGATTGATTGCTTGTTTGAAATATTAACTTGAAAGCCAAACACATCTTTGAAATCTTAACACTCACTTTGAATCCTTATTTTAAAATCCGAACACTGTCTTGCCGCCCAAAATTTGGCAATTTATCTAAGGCTTAAATCCCTAATTTGGAACCCTAACTCTGTGTAGCTGCCCTAATTTTGGCACCTTAACTCATTCACTACCAGCCGAGTAAAAAAAAAAAAAATATATATTTTTGACGTTTTTATTCGTCAATGGCACTAAATGAGTTAACCTTGTCTTGAAACCCTAATTTGACACCCAAACTGTATTTTAAAAGATTGCATGACTTGACTTGCTTGATTCGGACCACAGTGACTTTTTGAAACTCTTACGATCAACACTTGAGTCGTTTTTGTGTGGCTTCGTCCTTACCTCTGGAAAATTGTGTTTGTTGTTGTCTTTTGTGTGTGTTGCTCAGAATTGATCACCATCCAAGTAGCTATCAGTGCTCTTGCATTATGATCACCTCGCCGCCGCCGCCGCCGCCGCCGTTCTATTATTCATGAGCGTGATTACGTGGAAGCAGATTACATGCTGACCCCATTGCCTTTGCTTTACCTCAGCTGTAATTTGGATGCCGTTAGTAGGCGGAAGAGACGCGGCGAGAAAGACGGAATCGCTGCGCGTGCCATCAATCTCGCCCATGAGCAATAATCGCTCAGGATGGAGCGGCCCACCCCACTAATGACGTCCCGCCGTATCGCTTTAAAAGCAGAACGGCGCAGCCGTGTCATGAAAATGCTCATCGCTTGCAAAGTCTTTGGCGCTAAATTGACTTGTCTTGACATTTGACAACGATGACAATAACCTCCATTTTGCTCTTTCACCCCGAAATTTGAAGACTTTTTCTAACAAGATCCAAAATACTTTTGTCCAGGTGACACTCTGAAATATATTGAATAATTAATTAAATAATTAATGAATTAATTAATTTCAAACCCATGAGTGCATTCAGTGTTGTTAACGATACCTCCTGGTTGCCATGACAACCAACCTGTAATCGTAATTGATGTCTCAATGAGGTCATTAACTTTACGTTACTTTGTGGTTTTGGAACGCGTACGCCTCGAGGACGCAAGTCTTTCCGGCTTTTTAATCAACGGTGGTGGCAAAAGTACTTAAGTACGGATACAAATGTGGGGAGTAAAAGTAAAAAGTTGTCGGAAAAAGACTCAAAGCGCTACTCCCTGAAAAAATGTAATCAAGTATTTGTACTTAGTTACGTTCCACCACTGTTTACTGGTCCTTGTCCTCGAGGTGCTGCTAATACGTCATGAACTCATCACGGCCTCATGTGTGTGTGTGTGTGTGTGTGTGTGTGTGGGTGTGTGTGTGTGTGTGTGTGCGCTCATCTGCTCAAGCACTCAGCTCTGCTTAAACATGTCCTCTTCCTCTTTCTTCATCTTCTCCACTTATCAGGCTGGGCCTCGCGTGTCTCGTGTTCCCTTTCAGACGTTTCATTACTCTCTCGCCGCTCCACTCGCTCGCCCAAGTGTCTTTGACTGTTGACTGCCAGTTGTTTGTAGTAGTTGTGTTGATTTCCATTCAGCAAGGGGATGCAATCATGGACGAGGGGCGAGAGGCCTTTCAAATGGTGGTTCGGGGCTGTCGTTTGGCAGCTTCCACCTTGTTTTGTTTTTTTTTTTTTTTGAAGGGATGTCAAAGTGAAAGCGGTAATTATGGAGATTAATTTCAATTTTTATAACGCACTAAAAATAATGAACTCAGTTATTGGTGATGCATTTACTTGGTAGAGCAGCTGACCTCTTCTCACGGTGCAATTAAACTTAGCGGAGAGTTAATGTCGCAAAGACGGAATTTATAGATCGTTTTACTTTAAAAATTTGCTCTTTAACCAAGTAAGTATCGGTTCCAAGATTCGTAAAAAACATGATTAATCGCAATCAATTATGTACATTTTTGTGGTTAATTCGTTAAAAATTTTGAATCGCTTGACAGTGCAAATTTTTCATGTTGAATTTATTTATTTACTCTTTCCTTATATTATATTTTTGTGCTTGTCATCTCATATTTTTTTCTCCCCCCCTACAAGTCAGTTTGACAATATTTGACGACAGGGGCTGCAAATGGAGAGTCCTATTTTTTTTTTCCCTTCCTCTAGTTGCGTTAGCAGGAATCAAAGGCAAGCTGGTTGTTTGCATGCAGACCTCCTTTGATGCCGTAATGAGCCCAGTGTGGCGCCTTATTATCTAGAGAGGCGGAAGAGGTCGAGGAGGTGGCGGGAAAAAAGAAATCAGTGGGTGGTGACAATTTATTTTCTCCTTCTTCTTCTTCTGGGAGCAAATTGAGTCGATCCCGTGATGAGCAAAATGCAGCTTGAATGTGTTCTTCATTGTTGCTCAGAGACAGTGGAGGCTTTTAGGAGTCAAAGTTAATGTGTAAAATTCAACACACACACACACACACACACACACACCCACATATATGATGATGTGTGAGGGTGTTTAATTAATTCAGTTACATGGATGCAAAAATGAGGGTTAAGAGGGCAGCCGGTGTTTTTTTTTTTTTTTAATTTTTTAAAAATTATTACGATATTATTCTACAATGACACATGTTTCATTAACCTTTACATACTGTTCATTTTCCATGGACACATCATAGTTTCCAAGAATGCTCTCATAATGATTTGCACTACCCAATTATAAACTAGAAGAGCTTTTTCAAAATGAATATTCCTTTGCATTTATGTCTTGTCTAACATAAAAAATTAAAAAAAATCATTAAATCTCGTTTCAAATTAAAGGGACAGTTGGTTTTTATGTTTTGTACCAATTTTGGGGCGGTTAGAAATTTTATATGAAAATTTTGTATGTATGGTAATTCTTGGGCTATCGACAATGTTCTAAATTTTCTTCCGATTTTCACACATCTCAATTTTCATGCAAAAAAAAAAAAGACACTTGCTGTAATCGATTTAGGTCCATCTAAAGAATTTCCTGAGTTGTGTTTGAATGGTTCACCAGACAGCAAGCGTGTTTCACAATGCAGGCTTTCATTACGAACTCAAAGCAACACTAACGGGGCTGCTCGGCAACAACAATGCAAGACATCGTTTCAAAAGTCGGAGCTTCAAAATTAAACAGTTTGATCACACGGTTTCACCTCATTTTCATTCATCATGAAAAAAAAAATTTTTTGCCGCTATTTGTGGTATCTGGCACAGATTAAAGAGATTTACATTATTTCCTATGGGAATTGTTGCTTTGGATTTTGTACGATTCGGTTTTATCAGATTAATACGTTTTTTTTTTTTTTTTTAGCCCTGCCAATCAGGTCCTATTTGCCCCAAAAAGTAAGTTAGAGTTAAAGTTTATTCAACAACGGTGACTCCTCTAACATTGGAGGACACATTTTTGTGGAACGTCTTCCTTCTAACTTTGCGCATGATGAAGCGCCTCCATTAGACATGACACAAATGTAAAATAATCCAAAGTAATGGATGGGGATTTTTTTTTTTTTTTTTTGCTGCAGATAACTAAATGTATCATGAGTCGATGAGGTTGCCACACTCCAGTCAAGAGCTCTTCATTCCACATAACAAGTCAAAGAAAGTCATTTGGCCCTTTTTTTTTTTTTTTCTTTCTTTCTTTCTCCCGCCCACTCCTGCGAGGTTGGCGTAATGACGGCTGTTTTTCAGCGATGGCACTGTAATTCTGGCTGGAGTACTGAGAAATCACCTGTTGGCGCTTGAGAACTTATCTGAATAGAGAAGACTCTTATCGGCGGGCTGGCGCACAGTCGCAAGGTCAACAGCTGGGTAAATGTCTCCACGGTGGCGGGGAGGAGACGGGGGGGGGGATGTTTTTAAGGCCAAAAAAACAGTCGCAACGAGGCACCGTTTGAGGCTGCCAGTTGAATACCGCCTGCGGCACGGTTTAGGTTTCAAATTCAAGTTAGGGTTTCAAATGAAGATTTCAAGTGAAAGTAAGGTTTCAGACAAGGGTTATGTTTTTCCAATTAGGGTTTTAAGTCAGGGTTACGGTATCAAGTTGGAGTTTCAAATGAGTCATTTAAGCCTCGGTTAGATTTCAAATTTAGATTTTGAGATATTGCTAAGGTTTCAATTTGGGGTTCAAACCAAGGTTAGGTTGTGAAAATTGGGTTTTAGATTAGGGTTTCAAGTCAATGTTAGGGTTTGTAGTGTGGGTTTCAAATGAGATATTCTGGGGTAGGATTTCAAATTTTGTTTTAATTAGCGACTGTAAGCCTGGGTTATGATGTCAAATTAGGGTTTCAAGATATTTAAATTAGTGTTTATAACCTGGGTTAGGGCTTTGCGTTAAGGTTTCAAGTCATGGTTAGGGCTTCAAGAAATGAGAATTTCCAGCCTGGGTTATGATTTGGAGCCATTTTTCAGGTTACAGTTTAAATTAAGGGATAGACTTTTTAAATTCTTGTTTCAAGTTCGCGTTAGCGTTTCAAGTTGATCTTTCAATTTGCAGTTTGAAATCGTTCTTCATTAAAATGTCACAGAACGACATCTTTAGGAACATCAACTTAGCTTTCGCTCCTCCGACTTTCACCGTTGGCTGCGCTCACACTTTCACATCTTTTAATCGTGTCACGTTTTCAACCTGAAACATCACAAATAAATCCATTCGCCCCAACTCTGACCCAATCCATGAGGTTAAACCATGAATGGAAGGTAGATTCAACTCTCGCTCCACACACACACACACACACACACACAAAGTGAGTAATCTCTCCTCTTAGTGTCTCTTCTCGAGTCGTATTATGCGCGGATTTTCCTTGCGATGGGAATGTGAGTGTCTAATTATCCACAGATGGACGCCTTCCAACGCCAGCAAACGAGCACATTTGCCAGTGGACAAATCATTTTAACCCTGACAAGAAAAGGGGGACATCTTGCAACCCTAATTATAATCACAGGCCAGCAAAATGGGGAAAAACACACACACACACACACCACACGCGAATGTGCTGTGAGGCCACATTAGCATTTGAGGAGAGTCGAAACATTCTTTTTCTTCTTCTCTTTAGTGGCTGCTCTTTTCATGGCTGTCGAAGCAAGTTACAAGGCTGCTGTGAGATTTGTGCTGATTTGTACTTTTTTTTTTTTTTTTAACTCGTTGTCTCCCCCCCCCCCCCCCCCGCCTCCCCAACCGGTTGTCACCGCAGTCCAACACAACACACAAAGCCAAAAGAAATAAAAGCGTTGATGTTGTTGAGGAAGGGCTTGTTTCCACTTGTAAACAACCATGCAAAAATGCGCTCGCTGTTGTTCGAAGGAAAAAAAGTCTAAAAAAAAAAAAAAATCTTCACACTGAAAATTATATTTTGTTTCGTGGAGAACAGGCTCCATTTAAAGGTAGCTTTGCGACCAATGACGTGCGAAAAACGCAATGCTTCATATGAGGCCAAAGTTAGGACCTCAAAGTACGGTCAGATTAGGGTATCAAAATTAAGGTTAGGGTTTCAAATTAAGGTTTCATGTCAAGCAAAAATTAGGGTTTCAAACCACGGTTAAGGTTTCAAAATAGGGTTTTGAGCCAGGATTCATCAGGACACACCCACACAGGGATATGTAGAACAACACACACACACACACACCCCCACACACACGCACACACCCACCCCCCTCGCGTTAATTTTGCATAGGTTGTCGTGATGGATGATTTTTTTCTAGCTAATGGTTCTAAATGCATTAGCGCAATTGGGCTAGACTCGCTCGCGCGCACGTTCCTCCCATCCAAGCGTAATCTTCCCGCCGTCCTTCCGATTCAATTTGCCGTCATTACTAAGTCATGAGCCGCCATGTTTACGGTGACGTGTGTTCATTTTTTTCCTTTTTTTTTTCCGAGGCTCGTCGCGCTCATTCCGCTGCTCGTGGTGTTTAAAAATAGCGCCGCCGCGTCATTAATCAACACGCGGCGACACACAAACACAGCGGCGTGCACGCGACACGTGTCCAATTGATCGGCCGCCATGTTGCCTTGCGCAAGGTCGCTGTGGGCGCGTGGAGATGGATGTTCTCCTTCGCCGCTAACCTTGTTTTTAACCTGATGTATGACACGCTCGCTGCACGTGTGCATTTTCACACATGGAATCTCGGTACGCAATTGGTTAATCCTCGTCCGAGGTGCTAAATTTACGAGTTTGCACTTTTTGAGTGTAGTTACTTTTACTTGAGTATTTTTGATGTGAAGTAATTTTACTCCTTTACATTGAGCTCAATTCTGCTTCCTACTTTTATTTTTATTAAAGGGGAAGTCAACCCACCAGAATTCTTTGCAATAAAATGTTCTACGTGTCTTCACTCGTCAAAACTTGGCATTCCGATGAATATTGCGTTTGCGGAATTTGAGATAAGCAGTAAAATGCACCCGTTTTAGCCATTTGAGGGGTCGGCCATTTTGTCACTTTCTGTCAACTGAAAATGACATCACAGTTGCTCAGGTAACGACCAATCGCGACTCCCCTGTTTTCTGAAGCTGAGCCATGATTGGCCGTTAGCTGAGCCCTGAGCAACGTGATGTCATTTTCACTTGACGGCTAAAAACGGGTGAATTTTACTGCTTATCTCAAATTCCGCTAACGCAATATTCATCAGAATGCCAAATTTCGACGAGTGAGCCGACCTTGAACATATTCTTGTAAAGAAAATTTTGGGGTTGACATCCCCTTTAATCAATTTTTTCTTGCGTAATCTCTCTTTCATTTGCCGATGATATTTCTGCCTTGGGCGCTGTCACGTGACTGTTCCACCAATCCAAGGGATTCATTAACATTTTTTTATTTTTTATTCCATTTGACCAATCAAACGGAACCAGACTGTCACATGACTATTGAATAAAATGTCCATGAAGTGAAATGAATGTAATATCTTCTGGTTTCTGGCTTGAACTGGCATGATTTCACTTGTTTAACGCAAGTGTGGCTTGCAGCTCTCGACTTGCTTTCAATCAAGCGTGAAAATGAAAACAAAATGAAACCGCGCATTCCTTCTCGCCCCACTATCAAATTCTTTATAATAAACTCTGAGTGTGTCCAAGCTTTGTGTGAAACAATGAGCTGCTTTTGACGCCTTGCCATGTTCTCTTTGTCTTCTTCTTTTTTTTTTTTTCTCGTACGATGGCGCCTGCAAGCTCTTTTAACACTTTTATGATAATATTCTCCTCTCCTCTGTGTTGCGTTTGCTTTTGTTTCCCTGCCTCTTTATCTGCCTCACTTCTAATTCAAACGGCATCTCGGGCCCTCCCGAAATTAATCTGAAGCGGCACAATGAGCTTAGATGGCATTACATATGCAAACAAGAGTCAGATATTAAAAAGCGTGCACAAAACAAAATGAAGCCTCTGCGCTGGCCTGATGAATGACAATCGAGCATGTTGAGGTTGGATTTCCAGCGTGCTTCTTGGTGGCGCTTCGGGAAATGAAACACGCGCGATTAATCTATGATCGCATGTTCACGAGGGCGGCGACGGGATAAAACATGTCCAAAAAAAAATAATAAAATCGAAAATGTTGCCTTCCAGAAAATTGACGCTGGCAAAATTCAAGCACGCTTGTGCCGTGGTCCAAATTGGTCTGTCTTTGCGGTCAAATGAAGCGACCCGACTCGCCGCTGTTCGTCAAGTTTGCCTGCCGACTTCTTGATCAACTCGTTAGCATCCGCCAGCTTTTAGGGAAGAGACATCGTCGCGTGCTAATTAGCGCCCTCGGCCAGCTCGACCTTTACATAAAAAGGCTACGTTGTCGCCTCGGATGAAAAACGCGTTAATGTGAGTTTTATTTTTTTTTTTGGGCGAGCTCCTTTTGATTAGCTTTGTAATTGAATTAAAAATTTAGCACAGGTGAAATGTGCTGAGTCAGTGCGGCCTGTAAAGTCTGCCCGCTGACCGGCCGAGAGAATTAATTGTAAAAGCGATCCATTTTTTAAATTGAATGTGACGTTTTTGTGGTAACTGTGGAATTTATTTGACGTAGGCATAAATTCGGCCTCTGTGCTATTTGTGGTTCATGAGTGGACGTGAAGTCGTCATAGGTGCTTCTTCTTCTTGGTTTATGCTCGCTTTTGATTTGACTTCTTCGTCAACTATTTTCACAAACGGAGGTTTTGTCAAATCACCAACAATCGAGCGGAATTTCAACATTTTTCACCGCTTCTAATCGAAGTCAGCGCTGCTCACCAAAGGGGGAAAAAAAATCAGGAAAAAGGAAAAAAAAAATCATTTCAAAAAGTTCACTCTCAAATTATTTTTATTTATTTATTTTTTTGCAATTGATTGATGTTGTTATCGGATCTGTCCAAAAGATTATCCTGAGTGATTATCCGATTTTGTGTGTGTGTGTGTGTGTGTGTTTATCGGACTTTGATTTTAAGAGGTATAATACTCAAATTTGGCCCGTTTAGCAGTAAATGTGAATCCCAATTTAGTTCTTCGATGATGTTTTTTTTTTTTGATAGGCAATTTAACACGACTCACATGCATATATTCTTTATCCCCTGCAGACAAAAACAAAACTATCTTGCAGCTTAGTGGGAATTAAACTTTTAAATCAGTATATTGATTATACAGGATGTAATTCGCGTCGTTAAAAATGAATTTAAAAAAAAGATATATCTTTATGCCCCCGTTTTTGACCACACTTTTACATTCCACATGCTTAAACGAATCTCTTGTGTCATTCAGGTTTTTTCCCCCCCGTCGAGGGCACCGTTGCCAGGCGTCGGGTGATTTACGGCGCGTGATTAGCTGATGAGCGGCGAGCGGACGAGCAGAGAAGCCCTCCAGCCAATTGGGAGAGGAGTGGAGATAATCACACATGCTTAGCCGTTTAATGGGAATACGCTGGATATGAATTTCCTCATCCGGAAAAACAAACAGAAATGATTAATGGGAGGTGGTTGTGTGGGGCGGAATTAGCATCGGAGACGTTGACTGTCGGAATTTACTGAATAATTCAACGTGTTTCTTCTTCTTGCTATCTCGTCCACTGTGCTGCACCATCAAACACGTTTACATTCTGCACAAGTGTCGCTTACTCGTTTATCTTTTTGAGGATGCCACCGCCAGACGTCAACCACTTTTCAAGATTGCTTCCAATTGATAGTCTTGTAATCGATGACATTTCAAGAAGAAAAAACAAAAAATGAAAGAAAACAGGTTTTGCGCTTGTGTGTCTTCATGTGATTGGCAAATTTGGGATTCGGCAAAAAAACTTTCATTTGGTCAACAATTTAAAGTGATTTGAGTGTAATTCAAATTTTGACCTTGGCACTAGTCACATTTGACGTCAAGACAAGTTGAAATCCGACTGCCCGCCAAATCAAAACAGCGAAAGCAGCTCTTTACTATTTTATGCGACTGCCAAGTTTGAAGACAAATCCAAGAAAATTTAAGATTTTTTTTTTCTTTTTTTTTTTTGCGGTGACTGTGATATTTAACTCTTTAAGCGTTTCGACAGCTCAAGAACCAATGTGGGACATATTTTCAAAATGACCGTAATAAACCCCGCAGCTTTTATTTTTAGGTTTAATCTTGGTCGCTCCAGTCACACCTGAACCATTTATGCTGCTTCACCTTATTTAATCTCGTGTGAGCAGAATGTCCTGGTAGATTCTAATTAGAGTTATTGCACCTTGTCATCACATTAGCACCGAGGCTAGCATCGTAGTGATTAGGCGTTGCCGTGGCAACAGTTGACAAAGCGAATTATTTGACTGCACAGCCCTCGTTCATATTTGGTGACCAATTGAAAAATGGTAAACAAAAGAAAATTATGAATAGAATAGGCAGAAGAACAAAGCAATTGCTCTTGTTTTATTTATTTTTTTATTTTTTTATTCCTTATTTTTTTTTTTTTTTTTTACTTTTTTTTTTTTTTTTTTAAATTCGCCCACCAAGATGTCAGTAACTAATACGTCCTCGTTAAGCGCAAATCAACAGTGGAGAGAGTAATGTAATATTAAATGAGCTATTCCTGACAACTGAAGTCCGCTATATGTTTTAATTAGGCCGCCAAGAAGGTTATATGTTTTAATTAGCGCCGTCTCCGGCGGCCTGGGGGCCTGGAGGTTTAAACACTAAGGTAGCGTGTTAATCAAGTGACACTAATTGTTTTCTCTCGCTGGCACTAGAACCTTCACAGATTTGACTTTTTTTTTGCTTTCAGTTTGTTGTTTGGCTTTTAAAAAAAAGCGAACAATAAATAAATCTGACCTACTTTCATGTATTTCCCCAGTGACCCGCAAGCTGCAGGTGTTGCGTGCCCCTTTCATCTTCAACATCCCAAAACGCGGCCGACGTGCACCCAGGTTTCAAACGGTGGAACATCTGTACGCATCTGGACGAATGATAAGAAGAATTCATTCCACGGCGGAGCTGTTTTAATTCCTTTTCGACAACAAGCAGATAGCTTTGTCGACTTTGTTTTAGATGGTCACGATTTTTAGGCGGCAGGCTTGTTGATGCACCATTTTCCGTTGTTTTATAATCATACTTATCAACTATGTTGATATATTTCCAACATATGCAAACATTTAAATGAGGCATTTGCTTCCTGATTTTCATTTGTACAGCAACAAATTGACCCTTGAGGAATTGTGCCGGTCGTTCCAAATTCCAATTTTCAAGACAAACAAACGCCAACAAATATGATTATCAAAATATAATTGATAATCAAGCCGCTTTTTTATGACACCTTTTTAAAAATTGCCATTCGGAAGAAATGGATCGCTTACGCTTATGTTGCCGGGCATGAGATTGTGTTCATGTTGGCTTCTGCGTAGAAGCGGAAGAAAAAAAAAAAACGAAAGAAAGAGAAACGGTGTGGAAACGAGTCAGAAAGTAATAAAAATAAAATGGTTTAAAGAAAATCGAAGAATGTTGAGAAGGAGAGAGAATGGAGTCTGACTCTGCTCTGCCCCCATTACACAAAGCAAATACCTTTTCTGATTGCATTTCTTTCGGTTTGTGTGTGTGTGTGTGTGTGCGTGTGTGTGGTGGTGTGTGTGTGTGTGTTTGTCTTCACGTACAAAATAAAAAGTGGCTGCCAGGTCAAAGTTATGTTTTGGAAAATACTCGTGAGCATTTTAGATGCCTGATTCACTCTGGGAAAATGTGGAACTATTGAACTTGGACAAATTATTCCAAATGAACACAAACAATCTCAACTTGTGGAGTTATAAAAAAAAAAGAAAAAAGAAAAACGCGGACCAAGATGACCTTTCTGGATTTGAAACGAACACAATGAGAGTACAGAACGAAAACGGGATGATGGAGTTTTGAGATTCAGGTTTCAAGCGTGGGTTAGGGTTTCAAATTCGGAGGCAAAAATGTCAAAGTCGGGTTTCAAGGCTGGTTTAGAGTTACGATTTGTAGTAGTATGGTTTCAAGTTAATTGTGGCTTAAAACAATGCTTATCATTTCAAAGTATGGTTTCAAGACTGGGTTATGGTTTCAAATTAGGGTTTCAAGTTCAAGAATGATTTTAGCGTTTCAAATTAGGCTTGGCCTTTGAAAGTTATTTAAGAGTTATTTTTCACACCTGGATGACGATTTCAAGCCTGGGTTAGACTTTCAAATTTGGATTTCACGCTTGGTTTCAAATTTTAAAGTCAGGTTTCAAGACTGGGTTTTGGTTTCAAATTAGAATTTCAAATTTCGGTTTCAAGCAAGATTTTAGGGTTTCAAACTAGGGTTGAAAATAAGGTTTAAAGGCTGGGTTAGGGTGTCAAAGTAGGGTTTTAAGCCTCGCTCAAGGTTTCAAATTAAGCGCTGTGGTTTTAAAGTACTTTCCAGTTACAGTTTGCGCTTCAAAATTGGATTCTAATTTCAAAGTAGGGTTTTAAGACAAATTTAGGGTTAGGGTTTTAAAATTAGGGTTTGTAGTTACAATAATCAAAGTAGAAGATCACGCCTGGCTTACAATACGTTGGCTTCAATATACTCAAATGCGCATTTTGTGTGGCCATTATTCCCCCCAGTGTCCACAATTTGGAATTAAAAAAAAAAAAATGTCACATCTGCGCCTCTTTCTGAAGCGCAGAGCAAAAATAACAAAGTTGTACGAACCACCAGAGACGTAGCCTAGATAGAAATGTCGCACGTGCACACATACGCACGCACGCACGCAAAGACGGGAAGCGGCGAGGACGCCGGAAATGCTCGACAAGATTCTTTGCAAAGCTGGAGGGCCAAACACAAGCTCGCCGCGTCTCATGACGCCTTCGCAAACCGGCGCCGGGCCTTATTACAGTACGCTTTGGTGTTTTGTTTTGTTTTGGTTTTTTTCTTTTTGGTTTTGTTTTCCTCTCCTGCTGTTTGCCTCTCGTGCCTCTTCCGCCTCATGTTCCTGTTCCTGCTGCTAATTAGATGAAGACTTATCGCGGTGCTGTGACAGAATTCTCCACGGAGCCGAGTGGCAACATGAATAATTGAGACGCAATTAGCCTCTCGCTACTACGCCGCTGACCGCGGACGGGTTGCGGGCACTCTACTGCCTTATGCGCCGCTGCGGGTGTCCGCTTATGATGAATGGAAGACTCCATTGTTACAGTCAAATGTTCCACTAATGAAAACTACGCAAAGGTGTCTTAATAGCAGATAAGATCGGATTCTTTCCACAAAAAAGTAATTTGCAATTTTCAACATTTTCCACCACTCACTCTATTAAGCCAACTTAATCGAAATTCGAACCCAGACTTAAAAAAAACGCAATTAAAGCAATTTTTGCATGGGTAAAAATGCATAAAAATGTATTTTTGTGATGAACCAAACTTGTGATGGTTCCAAATTGCATCCATCAGCCTGTGTGACCATCTTCCGCCTTCCAACCCTCTCCTCCACCTTTCCGCCTCTTCCTTCTCCTCTGCTCCTTTGCTCCTCTTCCTCCCCTGACAGCGCTATGAATAACAATTAGAGGATATACAAGTCACAGAGAAACCATTTAAAAGTTTGAAATCACTTCTGTGTGTCACAGAAGAGGAAGAGAAAGAGGAGGAGGCCTGTTGCCGAGGATACGCGCTGAAAAGGGAGGCGGGTGGGGGGGGATGCGTATGCGCGCATTTGTTAGAACTCGATTAGTGAGGAGAATACCAAATGGCGATTAAGAACACAAGAATGCTAACTGCTAACTGCTAACCTAAGTTCCAAACCATAATTCTCTCTCTTAAAACCATAATTTGAATCCTGAACTTTTTTCAAACACTATTTTAAAACCCAACCCGGGTTTGAACAGTAAATTTGAAACCCTAACCCGGGAGGGAATCTCTCCCTTGAAACTTTTGTTTGAAACACTGATCCTACTTTGAAACCTAGCTGTCTTGAAGGCCGAATTTAAAACCCTAACCCTGCCTTAAAACAGTCATTTAAATCATGACCCACTATGTTACCCTAACCCAGGTTTTAAAAGCCAATTTTAAACACCCAAACCAGGCTTGAAATGCAAATTTAAAACCCTACCCTTGGCTTGAAAGTAACATTTCAAACCCTAACCCAAGTTTAAAAACTTAACCCTGGTTTGAAACAGTTCCATCAGAGCCTCACCCTATCTTGAAACCCTAACGTGAAATCATAACCCTGATTTGAAACCTAACCCAGCATTGAAACCTTAATTTTAAACCCCAACGCTGTTTCGAAAGGCTAATTTAAAATCCTAAACTAAAAACTTGAAACCCTACTTTGAAACAAACTCTTTTGAAATATCAACTCGAGTTTAAAATATTCATTTGAAACCCTAACCCTAATTTAGCACCCTAATTCTGTCAATAGTAAAGATGAACTACCTCTAATATTTATTTCTTTTACCTGTCTGTCCAACTTGTGTGATTTTTCCAAGCAATCCAAATTTAAAATGGCCAAACCATTTCAAATGAGTGAGTGTGCACTCATTTTGTGGTGAGCTGTGAGTGGTCGCCGCTGATGAATGAAGCAAGCAGTCAGGTGATGCTAATTGAAATCTCTTCCGATGCTCGCTTCCTTTTCGCCTCCAAAGTTCCATTACGCTCATCCCGGGCCATCCATCAGCCAAACCAAGCCGGTCGCCGGGCCAAATTAAACGTGCCAATTTCAATTAGCCCGATGGGAGGCAACAAAAGCGACACAGACATCTGCCGTGTGGCCCAGATTGTTTGAAGAGAATCCGAGAAATAAGATTTGTTTTTTTCAAGGTCATTCGGTTAGGGGTGAAGTGCTCCTGTCAATTACACCTTAAAGCGATAAATCAGGTTTGAAACCCTAATCTTGCCACATAATATGGGTTTGAAACCGTGACCCAAGCTTGGAAAACGTAATTTAAAACCCGAATGAATGCATGGAACTCTACTTTTAAATCTGAGTTTGAAACCCAAAACCTGTCTTGAAACCCTACCTTGAAATTCGAACCCAGGTTTAAACCTCATCATGCTTACTTTTAAACACTATTAGGTTAAAACCATAACCCAGACTTGAAACCCTAATTTGAAACCATAACTGGAGTTTGATTATCTAATTGAGACTCAATTAAACCGTAACCAGAAACCCTCATTTTTAAACCCTAAATTCTTCACACTAACCAAGATTTAAAGCCTTACTTTCACATGTTAGCGTGAAGTTGAAACCCTAACTTTGAACAATAGCTTGAAACCCAAACCCGGGCTTGAAACCTTAATTAGGATTAGGGTTTCAAGTCCAAGTTAGGCTTTCAACATTGTGAAAAAAGTCACTGCGATGCTAGGATATTAACACAAGTTGTTTGGCTACTTAATATGATTTGATGCCTTGCTCAAGGGCACTTTGAGTGAATTTGTCTTTGCTTTTAGCAGCTCCAGAAGTCCAAAAGTTTATTCCGAGGAAGCTGCTGCTGTTTGTTGAAAGCTGTTGCATGCGGATTAAAGGCCCCTGAAGGCAGCATTTTCATACTTTTTATTATTCAAATGAGCCAACAGGAGTGTGTGCGCTACCCCTTACGTGCGTATGTGCGTGTGTGCGTGTGTGCGTGTGAGGGTGTGTGTGTGTGTGTGTGAAATTGGACGCTCATCCCAGCAGCAGCCCTGTGGGACGGAACCCTCACACACATGTGCAAAAGCGCACACGCATACACACATGCGCGCACACACAAACACACGCACGCGCACTTACAGACGTACAATCACATACACACACTTTCATGTTAATTTAGATTGATGTGTAAAATAGTTTTAAAATAAAAAAAATGATCTCTTATGAATTTGATGTGTGAAATGGACAATGACAATGTTTGTCTGGTGACGTGATGTGAGAAATGATTTAAAAAATAAAGAATTGTCTTATGAATTCCACGTGTAAAGTGGTTTAACACATGACGATATCTGTCTTATTTTGAATTTGATTTGTAAAACCATTTTAAGATGCTGAAATGTTTTTTTTTACTTTATGTATTGTGAGAAACTTTCACGTGTGAAATTGTTTAAATGCAAAAAATTAAAAGAACGAGCTTTTGAGTTTGATGTCTAAAATGAGAGGTGTAAACCCTAATGCCGACCTTACCCTGCCTCTAACCCTTTTTTTTTTAAAGTTGGGATTCTTTTTTACATTTTTTTTAGCTTAATTATTATTATTTATTTTTATTTTTCATTTTTTGGGGGGGTTAAGGTCAGGTGTGTTACCTAACATTACATATACATGGTGTTTTTTTTTAAAGAAAATTATTTAAAAATAAAAAAATCGAAAAAAAAAAAAAAAATCTACAAAAGAAAAAAAAAATATATTTTTTATAATCTGAAGTAATTTTATATAATGGGGATAAGGAAAGTAGTTGGGTTAGGTTAGGAATTAACCCTAACCCCAACCCTACTATTCCCCTAACCCTAACCCTAACCCTAACCCTAACCCTAACCCTAACCCTAACCCTAACCCTAACCCCTAACCCTAACCCTAACCCTAACCCTAACCCTAACCCTAACCCTATTCCTAACCCTAACCTTAACCCTAACCCTAACCCTAACCTAACCCTAACCCTAATTTGCCCTAACCCTAACCCTAACCCTAACCCTATTCCTAACCCTAACCTTAACCCTAACCCTAACCCTAACCTAACCCTAACCCTAATTTGCCCTAACCCTAACGCTAACCCTAATTTCCCCTAACCCTAACCCTAACCCTAACCCTTTTTTTTTTTTGTGTGCCCTAATATTGGGGAAACCTCTCAAAGGCAAGGCAGTTTTATTTATATCGCACATTTCATACACAAGGCAACTCAATGTGCTTCACACAAGCAAAGACACAAAAGCATCCACCGACCGCCACACATCACTTAATTGACTGCGTCGTCTTCGTGGAACTTTCCGGCGGGGCTCAGCGCCGCATCAAAGGCTAGCACAAGTCACTTTTTCTTTGTCTTGAAGCAGACACGAGGCGTCGTGGAATGACGCCGTCTTATCAATTATGGACACCTTCTCACACTCCATTTGCATCATGACTTGTGCTTTGCTGCTCGCCATAGCGTTACGTGTTTTGTCTTTTCTTTTGCGCGTTGACTCCCACACGGCGTGTCCAAGCCATCTGGACAACAACTACCACACCCACGCACGCACACGCATTTTCAAAGGCAACACGCACGCTTGTATCCGCGCCAAACGGGATTGATAATAGGGCAAATTAGACGTAGATTTGCAATGAAAGATCAGTTCATTAAAAATGCATTAAATGTGAACGGGTTGAGTTGATGCTAAATGGAAGGAGGGGGGGAATCAAGATCATCCCCATATTCCCCTCTGACTCCACCGCGTCGCATCGTCAAACATCGAGAACGATGTGCTCTTCAAAAGCTCCACATTTTGTCGTGATAAGCTTGTTTTGCACAGACACAAGTAGAAGCACAGTTATTGAACGGGCGCACAAAACATTGACCAAAAGAAATGACATCATTGAATTGCAATATCTTAACATTAAAACAGTATTTGTTCACAAAAAGTCTTTCACGTTTTGCCCTGAACACACTGATTTTTAAAAAAATGAAAAATCAATCAATCAAAAATTTTAAATCCCCTTTGTTGTTTGATTTTGCATTAAACTTCTTTTTCTTTCATTTTTTCTTGTCAGAAATTGCAGCATATCTAAAGGTTGACCCCGAAGAACAGTTGCATTTTGGTACAAAAATAAAGTTTCACCCAAAATATATTTCAAGAATTTTTAAAAAATAAATAAAAACTGCAAAATTTTACCATGAAAGCACCATATCTGTTCACAAAAATGCCTCGTGAAAAATGTTACATGTAGTTTGATCCCCTAATCTGCTTCCAAAAAAGTAATATTCTCAAAATAGTCTTTTCCGAACAAAAGTGCGATATTTGTAATAAAAAAAAAAAAAATAAATACAAAAGCTGACTGCCAAAGTAATTTTTGTACTTTAGGACAAAAACTCTCGACTTTGTCCCTTAAGACATGATACATTGTGGCAAACGTTTCATATTTGATAAGTTTGCCGTGAAACCACGACATTGGTTCACAAAAAGAAGAATGTTGCCACCAAAACTTTTCAGGCACAACCAGTCTATTATTTTTATTTTTTTTCAAATGCGAAACTTTATCCTTCAAATGATTGCATCTATTTGTTCCAAATGCATTTTGTGCTGCGTGCTTTCATTTGAGTCTTCTTCCTTCTTTTTGGGTTTGTCAGAGTGCAAAGTCATCGTAGGGACAGCGGCCGCCCTCGGAGGGGGCCGAGCATTTAATTGCATCCTGGTTAAACACATTTGTTCTGGCCTCTTCTTCTTTCATTCTTCAAAGTCTTGACACACATTTGGCTGTCACTGCTTGTCGTCTTGTGTGGAACAAACTTGCGAAAAAAAAAAGTGAAACGCTGTTAGCCGCAGTGTGATCTTCATACTTGAAGAGCTTTCTCCCAGGACTTTAACCTTGCATTTCAATGTGGCCGGGTGATGATTCCGAGGACGAATCAAGGGAAGAAGAGGATGAGGAGGATTCCGCGCACACACGCACACACTTCGGCGTCAGTCCTTTGCACGGCTGCTGAAAGGGAGATGATGATTATGCAAATAAGCGCTCTCTCTTTCTGAAAGATTAAACAGGCCTCTGATTGCTTTTACATAACCTTCACTTGCATGCGGGCCGACACTGTCCTACTCTCAACGGTCTACGCACACATGCATGTACACGCGCACTCACACACGTACACACCTACACGCATGTGCACGTCTGTCTGGTGCAAAAATGGCCTCTTGCTAACCTCTCCTTGCTTACGATGGGTGTCGGACGCACTCACTTTGTTTCTTCACACACTAGCGGTGTGCCCTTGTGCACGCAGCATCAGTTTCTTATTTTGTGTTTTACGGCCTGGAACTGTTTACAAATTGCAAATTGGTATTATTAATATGATTGATCTACGAAAATCCTATACATTGCCCTGAAAAAGGCACAATACTTTAAAGTATAGAAAAATAAATGATGGACAGTATTTGTCTGAGAAATGCAATACGCTAACGTAAAAACACCCAGAGGCCATGTGAGGCGTATTCTGTTTTTAAAAACTCTCGTTTGCTTTTAAAACGAGAGATCGTTTTGGTTTACAAAAGTGCATTATTGTATGAGAAAAGGGAACAAAGGTGACACTTTGCCCTTAAAATATGGAAAAAATGGATGGATGGATGGATGTCATTGGCGCCAAACTGGTGGATCATGGATAAAGTTTAAATGAGATAAATTTATTGAAGGGTGATTAATGAATGGCTAGTTGGATGGATGGATGGATGGATGGGAAATTTCTATGTGATGGATGGATGGATGGATGGCCGGACGGACGGATGGATGGGTGGAAGGATGACATTGGCGACAAACTGGTGCCTCATGGATTAAGTTTGAATGAGATAGATTTATTGAAAGGTGATTAATGAATGGCTCGATGGATGGATGGATAGATGGATGGATGGATGGATGGATGGGAAATTTCTATGTGATGGATGGATGATGGATGATGGATGGATGGATGGGAAATTTCTATGTAATGGATGGATGATGGATGGATGGATGGACGGACGGATGGACGGATGGACGGATGGATGGATGGATGGACGGACGGACGGATGACATTGGCGACAAACTGGTGCCTCATGGATTAAGTTTGAATGAGATAGATTTATTGAAAGGTGATTAATGAATGGCTCGATGGATGGATGGATAGATGGATGGATGGATGGATGGATGGGAAATTTCTATGTGATGGATGGATGATGGATGATGGATGGATGGATGGGAAATTTCTATGTAATGGATGGATGATGGATGGATGGATGGACGGACGGACGAACGGATGGACGGATGGACGGATGGATGGATGGATGGACGGACGGACGGATGACATTGGCGACAAACTGGTGCCTCATGGATTAAGTTTGAATGAGATAGATTTATTGAAAGGTGATTAATGAATGGCTCGATGGATGGATGGATAGATGGATGGATGGATGGATGGATGGGAAATTTCTATGTGATGGATGGATGATGGATGATGGATGGATGGATGGGAAATTTCTATGTGATGGATGGATGATGGATGGATGGATGGATGGATGGATGGACGGACGGACGGACGGACGGATGGACGGATGGATGGATGGATGGACGGACGGACGGATGACATTGGCGACAAACTGGTGCCTCATGGATTAAGTTTGAATGAGATAGATTTATTGAAAGGTGATTAATGAATGGCTCGATGAATGGATGGATTGATGGATGGATGGATGGATGGAGGGAGGGAGTAAGGGGTGGATGGCCAGTGAGTGGCTGAGTTTGGTTTATGACTTAAAGTTAAGTCATGATGAGTTTGTGACGCCACATTTGACTGATGAACTTAATGGCTTCATCATTGAGCACATGGGTTTGCTGCATGTTCTGTTCAAGGACGTCGGGAAAAGTTAATGCTCAAACGAAAATGAGCGGCCGACCACACGACCGCGCTCTCCCTGGCAAACTCGCTAAAAAACCATAGACCGGAGATGCTTAATTAACTCTCTGTCGGACCACCCAAGGACATCCATCTGATGCGCATGCACACACGCGCACGTGCACACTCATATTTCCCTGTTTACTCAAGTGCCACTTCTTGATTTAAAAAGTAATCAGGCTTCAGTGGGCCTGGGATCGCTCCCACTCTGCATCCGACACACAAAGTGTAATTATATGAATGATAATAAAAGAAGCTTCCTGAAAGCTGCTACATCGGGTGATCTTATGCCGCATTTTAATTTGTTGAGTCTACGAAACATCAGTAAATGTCAGTCACACATCATTAAATATGCCATTTGAAAAACGATATGGAGGAATTCTTATGCTAGTGGCGAGATCCAAATAATGTCATCGGTTCTCGTGTGCACACATTAACAGGCTACATTTATAATCTTGGCATACAATTACTTTTGATGAGTAAACAGTAAACCTAAATTAAATTCATTAATATTTGACAAAAGAATAATGTAATAATTTCTTGTGTTATGTATGATATTATTATTATCTTAATATATAAAGCTATATACATTTTTTTTCACCAAGTAATACTTTGTGTTTATATATATGTTTGTATATATATATATATATATATATATATATATATATATATAGTTGCATAAATTCCTTACATTCACAACCACAACATACTTGTGTAATGTTGCATTTAAAATAAAAAAAATAACATTTGTTATCATTTTATAAAAAGAGCATTTATTTCAAAGTTTGTTTTTTTCGCTTCGTAGATTGAAGCACATAGTAAAGCAACAGTACAATGTTCAGAAAATATAAGTGTGATGCTGACTCATTTTGTTTTTTTTTCATCGTAACATGATTTTTTTTTGTCTTAATACTGGAATATTCTGCATGTATACTAAAAAATAAGAACTTTTAAAATTGTACAAATTGGTACCATAAAACTCGACAGAAGAATAAAAACCAGGCGTTTTCGTTTGAGCGACGTACAGGTCGCTTCGCCGTGTTCCTCTCGAATAGGGAGGAACCACGGTGAAACGCCAAATGATGGAAAACAAACAAAAAAAAAAAAAGAAAAAAAGGCAAATGAAGCAAAACAAAACAATGCTCAACCCTTTGGTGGTAAATTAGCCAAAGAGCTAAACAAGCGTCGCCAAAACAAACAGATCAAAATAATAATAATGTTAATACTGATAAAAAAAAGAACAGATAATAATAATAATAATTATAATATAATAATTAAAAAATGAGGTTTAACAACATAAAAAAATGACATCCTGGCTTCTCGGGGCGAGGGGTGGGCAAATGTTTTTGGGAAATGATCGCAACACATGTTGATGCAACAGATGTCGCCTTGCCTTTCCAAAAACACGTCACATCCTGTTTGTTTTTAACGAGTAATAACGCGATACTCGTTTGGAACATTCTCTGCAAACATGGAGGCTAGCTAACTTGCGTTGTTGACTTGAAAATAGAAAATAGAGGGGAAAAAAAAACAACAATGCAATGGATAGATAGAATGCACTGCGAGTGTCCGTTAAGGCGATATTGAAGATCTCACAGGTTTTTACTCGTTTATGATTGATCATCATCATTGGCG
The DNA here is from genome assembly GCF_059441095.1 of Idiotropiscis lumnitzeri. Taxonomy (NCBI): domain Eukaryota; kingdom Metazoa; phylum Chordata; class Actinopteri; order Syngnathiformes; family Syngnathidae; genus Idiotropiscis; species Idiotropiscis lumnitzeri. The sequence continues at coordinate 5,619,214 of NC_142399.1, read as the reverse complement.
GAAGTAGGGTTGCAAAATTGTGGGAATTTTCACAGTTGGAAACTTTCCATGGTGATGAATTGGAATTTTGTAAAGAAAACTTATTGTTTCCTCATTTTGCATTCAAGATCAGAATAGCTTTTGAGTAGAGGAAACAATAAGGAAGTAAATCTTGGTTGGCAGTCCACGTTAACATTGAGGGAGAGAAATGCCAACATGTTGAAAGTTGGCCAAATTTAGGTACCCTACACAAAGTATGTTCGAGTATGGTCGAAACAGCAGGTTGTGTTGCGCCATTTTTTTTAACATTGCTCAGTCATGTTTTCGTAGATAGTTTTGAGATGTCACAAACGCAAAAAAAAAATGTTGACTGACACCAAAGCCACTTGGTTGAAAATGGCTGGCAGGCAGTGAATGAGTTACATGAGTTTCATGTGGGGGAAGGGGAGAAATCTTTTTTATACGGATGTCTGCTTAGGACAAAACATTTTTTATATTTATGCTTGAACAACCTTTCCATTCCTCAATTATTGGTTAATTCTTGAGGAAAGTTTAGTGGAAGGTTTTGCTTTTTTTAAAATTTTTTTTATTTTTTTTGATTCCCCATGGAAATTCACCAAAAATTCAGTGGAAATATTTCACCTCTTTGCAACCCTAGGCGGAAGTGATTGATGGAACACAGGATCAAAGGATCAAAACAAATCATCATCCACAGTTTTGTACGTCCAATCTGGTCCATCTTGATTTTTTTTTTTTTCACCCCAGAGCCTCAGTTCTGGTTTTCGTAGCTACTGAAGCGTCTTACGTCGTTGGTCTCGTTTCGTGTGTGTTGGCCTCCGGAGTTGTTGTTGATTTATTTTAAGGCCACCGTACTGCCAAGACAGTATTAACAACCCAGAGTCCTTAGCAGTATCGCACAGCAACAACAAACGGCGGAACCACCGGTCCGGCTTGGATGGTGGTCTGGAGGACCCCGTCAAGGGAGTAAAACCTCAAGGACATTTGTGAATCCAGTCCACAAAAGTGTACACAACCTCTAATTTCAGCTAAACTGTTTTTTTGTTTTTTTTGTTTTTTGTTTTTTTTTGCACTAAGTAAATTCCAAACACACACGGGTGACGTGATACATTTTCCCGCCCGATTCTGCTCCGGTCCGTAAGAAGTAAAGTCGGGAACTCTCGGCATTCGTTACTTGTGAGGAAATGGGAGAAAGCTGGGAAGGCGTTGGAGCAAAAATCCTCATGGAATCATCGGAATTTGTTTTTAATTTGCGGGGTCCACCGTTAACAGTCATCGTCGTCATCACCGTCGTGAACGGAGCAGTCTTTGGTGCCGTACAAATCGGCCAGCTTCTTGAAGCGTGGACCCCAGCTGTGCAGATAGTCATAATCCAGGTCTGACTCTGTGGTCACCGATTCCAGAGAGCTGAGCGAGCCGGCCAGCGAGCCGCGACCCTCGTAGCCGTAGATCTGGATGGAGTCGTAGGGCGGCGCCGTGGGGTCGCTGTCGGCCTCGGCCACGCGCGTCTTGATGAAGTCGTCCACGTCCACGCTGTTGGCTGCTGCGTGGCCGCCGGGACGCAGGGGGAACTGGAGCTCCGGTTTCATGTCCTTCCTTGGGTGGAAGCCGTTGGCGCCGTCTGGATTCTGAAAAGGGACACATTGTTAGTGTGCCACACAAGGAAGGTACAGGGCTACAGATTTGAGTTCGAAAACTGGGTTACCTGCAGTGTGGCGATGTCGAAGGCCTCCGTGTCCTCCTCTCCACCGCCCTCATCGTCGTAGGTAATGATGTTCTCTCGGATGTCCTCCTCCTCAAAGACGATGAGAGGCTCTTTCTTTTGACGCCGCAGTGCCACAAACAACACCACGATGACTACGGAGCACACAATCAAAAGTTTTGGTTCAACAAATAGCATTCCAACCTCTGATAGTTTCATAAGGATACAATTTGATTTTGTTTTGTCATATCTGCCTATTTAATTGTGGTTGGTTTACGGTTCATTGTTCTCCATTGAGAAGTAAACAATAACAATGAAAACCAACTGCCACTATCTTTTGATATTTTTTTTTTTGGAATCACAAGGCACACAAAACCTTACCCCAACTCTCAACCTAATACTAACCCAGTGCTTCTCAAATAGGGGGGGCGTGCTGCAAAACTGAGGGGGGGAGTGTGACCCTGGAGAATATAATTTTTTTCCCGCGTCGTACTACAATAAAGTGTAATTGCACATCCTCTCCACTAGTTGGCAGTGGCGCTCTAGTTGACCATTGTGCGCAGTGAGTATTAACTCTGCGCTGTAGGTTTGTTTTGCAACGAAAATGCTATTATTTATAGTTGCGGCGCAGAGTGGGTGGTGGGGAGGGGACGCGAATTGTTGCCTTCTTGCTAAGGGGGGCGTAAGAGAAAATAATTGAGAAGCACTGTACTCACCCATTACCACCTGAACCCAAAGCCCAAGAATTAGCTCGAAACCTTATATCTATCATGCTAACGCTAAAGCTGAGTCTAAACCCTAACCTACACCCACCAGTGCAGTGGTCACCAACTTTGGACTGGGCCGCAGCGGGCTACGCAGATGAAAGAAAAAAAAATTGTCTAATTGTCTCAGTCGCATTCTACGCGAGCAAAATGAGTAACAACAGCACGTACGAAGCCTGCTCGTCACGCAATGCGGCCAAAATGTTTTCCACCTTACCCAGCAGGATGACGATGCAGGCGAGGATGGCGATGAGCGCGCCCGTGCTGAGGCCGGCGGGCAGCACGTAGGGCTCCACGTTGCAGGACAAGATGGTGTCTTTGCTGTCGCACGAGCACACACGTACGGTCAGCGTGCTGGTGCTGCTCATGGCCGGTACGCCGTTGTCGTTGATCTCCACCGGCAGGAAGTAGACGTCCTGCGTCAGGCGGCTGAAACCCTTACGCAGCACGTAGATGTTGGCCGTGCTGTCTGTGAGGAGGAAAGACAAATGCTGGACGGTCAACGGACATGCTTGAAGTCATTTTCGGAATTGCAAGCAAATAAGGGGACTTTATTGAGTTTGAAGATTGGCTTTTAGCAAGACTTCAGGTTTCAAATTGCTGTTTTGAATTGATGTAAATTTTGGATTTCAAATTGGGATGCGGATCTCCAATAAGAGTTTTGAATTAAGGTTTCCAATCAGCTTTCCAAGCCAAAACACTGGTCCACACTTTTTTTTTTTTTTTTCGCGAGGGGTGGCGGGTGAAACAAAGTGGACAAGAAACTTGGAAATGCCACTCGATGAGCAGCTTGAATCCAAAAGCGCAACGAGTCATTTGCTCAAATGTGAGCGTCATCTGTTGCTAAGAGCTAAGTTGCCAACACGTCTGTCTTGTGTCTTTGCTTCTATTTCATTATCGTCACGCTGGATTCCTTCTCGGTGTCCGCGACTTCTACGCTGTGGCTGCTACTCGAAGCTTCTCTCACAGCTTAATTCAATCATGCCGTCCCCCAGAAGACGTAGGAACAGATGGATGGAGACCACAATGCAATTAATGCGGCCCTCAGGACATGTCGCCACATGTGTGTTTGTGCGTTGTGCGTGTGTGTGCGTGTGCGTCTGTGCGAAGGAGGCCACTAATTCAAAGAAGCAGGCTCACCTCTGTTGTCTTTAAGGGAGAAGTTGTGGTTGTGGGCCACCTCTGGCGCCAGGCTGAAGGTGAAGTGTTGACGATGGGCCATCTCGTCTTTGTCCACTGCACTGACCGTTTCGATAATCTGGGAAGACAAACAAACACACATTGAGGGTTTCAAATGACAGCATGGAGCCCAACTGTTTACAGCACCAAGTTGTACTGTGTTGTATTACATTGTTGTACGTTTCAATAATGAGCGCCATTCCTACCTTCCCTGGTACAACATTTTCGCACATGAGGATTTCGTTGTTGGTGGCAAACTCTGGAGCGTTGTCATTCCTGTCTTTCACTTTGATGTTCACGCGCACTTTGGTGTCCTGGTGGTGGCCTCCTACACACACACACACAATGTCAGTTTGCAAGCTAACACGGAAGTATATTCCGTCCAGCCATGCCGCCTGTCAATCAAGCCCCGAGGGTTTCTTTCCGGCGTCCCACATCTACAAGGCTTCATAGAGCGCAGCCATCATGCTCGCCGCCTCCCACGCGTCTCACACAAACATTCCGAGAGCTTGCGTAATCCTTCACTACAAGCACAAAAAGTGATGTGATAGGTCCACAAACTTCCCTCAGTCATCCTTCTTTCTCCCCTCCATTTCTCCACTCTTCCAAGCGAGCCTTCCCGTCACTTCCTTCCTCCTTTCCATTCTTCTATTGTTCCTTCCTTTTACACATCCTTGTTTCCTTCTTTCCTCCCTTCCTCCAATCCATTTTTCCTCATTTCATTATTTCCTTACTTTCTTTCATCTGTGCTCCTGTCTGTTTTCATCCTTCCCTTTCCCCCCTTCCTTCCTTAGGGCAATCTTTGTTTCCTCTGTTCCTTCTTTCTCTGATCCCCTCTTCCTTCCTCCCATGCTTTCTTCATCATTCCTGCTTTCCTCTCTCCCTTTGTTCCTCTCTTCCTTGTTACATCCTTCCTTACTTTTATTAATTCTTGTTTCCTTCCTTCTGTCCGTCTTTCCTTGCAACTCTTCAACCCTTGCTTCTTTTCTTTTGCTTCTTTCCTTCCAGATGATCTCACTTGTTTCTTTCTTTCATCATTTTTTTTTAATCTTCCTTCCAACTTTCCTTCTGTCCTTAAAATAAAAACATGTATACCTCCTTTTGCCCCATCCTACTATGACATAAATAGGAATCAGCGACCTACAAGCCTCACATCGGCAGTTTTTTTTGTTTTCTTTGCAACGGAAACTGCAGTTCAGTTTCGCCTGTGACTAGACCCCATTTTTCCAGCACCCTGTCATTAGCAGGCTTCTACTTAGCTTCCCAGAGCCCCGTTAGTGGTTAGCGTAGCCTGAATCTGCGGGCCGCGAGCCCGTTTCCATCTGGCCGTCTGGCGTCGACAGCGCCGCAGGGAAACCACACGGCACTTGGAGAGCCTGAGCTGCCGGCCGCAGAATGCCAGGGTGGAGCCCCTTGTGGCTCGCTGTGTTTTTTTTGTTTTGTTTTGTTTTGGGAGGTCGGTGGGAGGGGAGGGGGTCAAAATGCAAGAGGGCCCGTGGGTCCACTTTTTGGGGTTTTTCTTGCTGTCTTGGCCATTTTTATTTTAAGTAATGGCTTAGCAAATTTTTGGATGTTATTTTCCATCTTTGGATCGTATCAATTGAGGGCCTTTTGAAGAAAGTCATACTGTCAGTCAACTAACATTGAATAAAATAAAAGGCCAGGAATATTGTAATTTATATAAAGAAGACAACGAGACCCATTGCTAAGGACAACCAACTTTACTGACCATTCGTTACTGAAGACGCACTCAAACTGAGGCTGTTAATGACGACAAACTCTACTCACAGTTTCAACTAACTCAAATTTTGAGGGTCCCATTTTCATAAACAGGCACACATGTGCGCAGCGTAAAAATTGGCGCATCTTTATTTTCGTATTGGGGCAAGTCTAATTTACCGTTGGTGAATCTGCCAGACCGCGATGCACCTCAATAAGCGTTGCGGTGGCCCGAGACCATTTTAACTAAGCCCCATTACATCATCCGCAAGTGGAGATCTTGCAGTTCCTTATAAACGTACTTTGCGAGCGCCAATCTCCTGAATGGACTCCGGTGAGCAACATCACCTGTGTTGAATTTAATGGGAATAAGAAGAGCCCCTTGGATTGGCCTTGGCCGGTACTCACAACTAACTACCACTACTCTACTATTCACCATGTCAATGTTTGATCCTGAAACTGTTGGCTTACGAGTGAACAAAACTGACTATGCCAAGGAGAGTTTGTTTCAGTTTCAGTTTCACTCATTCGATGAACCAACTAACTTACTCTCAATATGACAACTTGCTTCTCAGGACTCTTTTGACTCACAGAGAATCCTCAGATCAGACTCATTTCCCAAAAGTCTAGTTCATGCCCTCCCATTTTCTATATATTTTCTCCATACTGGAGGACCTCCTGAACCCAAACAATGCCTCACCTATCTCAGTGGCCGACACAGAGATGTTGTGCCAGGCCTGAGTCTCTCGATCCAGCGGTCTAGTGGTGGTGATCATGCCATCCTCCGAGTTGACACTGAAGAACTGCTCCACGTCCGTGTAACGTGGAATCATGTACCTGTGTAAAGGTGTTCACAAACTTGTAGTCCCAAACTAGCCTCAGTTCAAACTACAACGGAATCTCTGTGTTGTCATACCTGACCGGGTTGTTGGCGACGTCCGTGTCCTTGGCGTGGACGCGTCCCACCTGAGTACCGGCGGGGGCGTTTTCCTCCACTTCAAAGGTATACGAGGGTGCCACAAATACGGGTGGCTCGTCGGCATCTTCCACTGAAATCTGCAAAAAGACACATTAAAGCAACACAAACTGCAAATTTCCAGCTTTAATTTGAGGATATTCACACCAAAATCAGGTGAACGGAGTGCGAATTACAACTGTTTATATATGTGCCTTCCACTTTTTAAGGGACGCAAAGGAATGGGACAGCGGGCTGCTCAGTTGCTCCACGACCAGATGGGCATGTACGGTTGCCAATGGAACTGGGGCTCTTGTTTTTCTTGATGATGTGATGGCAGACTAAAGCTAAAGTGTTTTCGACACTATTATTTGCTCTTGTTTAGCCAAATCCTTCAAAACTCATCGGACTGCACTTGACAGTGCAGATGGACAATGGCCGAAGCATAGCATCAAATATTTTTTAAGGCAAAGAGGTGGAATGTTAGGCGATGGCCAAGTCGTTTGTAGTAGAGGCCTTGCAGTGCATCACCGGGGATGAAAGAAAGCGTCCGATTCCAAAACTCAGGCTATAATTCACTGCAAAGGATTTGTATCATTCTATATATTAAAAAGGGAAAGTTTGATTTATAAATGCCAATTTGCCCCATTTCTTTTGGTCCTGTAAAAATTGGGAAGCAAACTGCTGTAATTCCGACACCTGAGATGAGAAATGCATTCATGTCATAATATTTACAGACCTGACAATATTTTGCACGAGATTAAATTAACATACCTTTGCAACATACAAAACACAATGTATCATTAGAGGAAGATCTAAACGTTCTAGAACACAGGTGTCAAACTCTGGTCCTCGAGGGCCTCCATTCTGCATGATGTAGATGTTTCTCTCCTCCAACACACCTGATCAGGAGCTGATCATTTGAATCTGGATAGCAGCACTCGTGGGCCGGGAATTTGACATCTGTGATCCAGAAGATCGCCCCGCAGCAGCCTTACCTTTATCGTGGCCTCGTCCTTGTATGGCCCCCAGGCCAGGTACTGGGGGTCCACATGCACGTTGTAACCCTCCACCTTCAATGTGTATGACCTCTTGGTCTCAAAATCCACCCGCTGAGGACAGCAAACACACAAAAAAAAGGACTTGATCAGTTAACAGTGTCACAATCATCTCTCATGGAAAGCAAGCCCAAATTGGACAGCCGAGTGCTGTGTTCTCGTCTGCTGCTAGGGGGAGCTGTTGCTGCGTGAATGCGGCTGGCAGATGCTGCAGTTCTGCAGTGATTGACAAGTAAATCTGGGGAACCCCAAAAGATTTGTACTGTAGTGTTATAGTAACCCCCCACCATTATTCAGAGAACACCGTTGATTAGGTTGTAAATCAGTGTTCTAGGCCAGTGTTCAAATTACTGTCATCGGCCACAGATTCAATTGGCTTATATTGAACGGAGCTGTGATTCAATTACTTTATATTAGTGGAAAGCACTGACACACAAAAGCCAATAACACTGATAGTGTACTGTGCTTGGGAAGAGTGGCGGTTTTCTTAAAGCGGGCAGGAAAAAAAAATGGCTTTTAATAGAGGTATACACATTTAAAGAGTTTTTTTCCAAAAGAAGAGACGTTTTGAAACAGTACCAATGGAAGCCTGGCTTCAGTGTTAGGATTCGAAATATAACACGAGATTTTTTACTGCAATTTATTTTGCGACCTTCCAAACCACGCCCTACGAACCTTAGTTTGAGAACCACTGGTTTAAACCTCCTCCGGGGCAAGTTTCAATTTATGCGTAGTCAGCCATTGTACGCAAACCATAATACGCTCTTGCGCGGTGCCAAGAGTACCAGTTTCGGGCTTATCCGCATCTCTGTTGTCTTCGTAATGACAGTAAATAACACACTCTTCACCGCATCAATCCTTCTCCCGAGAAAACGAGATAATAACACGCTTTCTCTTCCCCCAACACTGTTTTTCCAGCAGCTGCGGGAGCGTTAACGTGGCAAGGCTCCCGGGTGGGGAGCTTGATCTCCTCATCGGCAGTCCGGAGCATCGCTTAATGGAATCCCAACGGGAGGAGGCAGACCTATAAGTCCGATCAGAGCGCAGCCAGGCCTTCTCTACATGTATGAGCTCCTCACACACACACACACACACACACACACACGCACAGAAACGATTTAGCAGGTGTTAGCATGGATTAAAATGCTCGGCAAGACACATGGGCTGCGTTCGGAATCATTTACTCATTCCCTATTCCCTAATCAATCCATCTAAAATCCAGAAAAAGCCCCTTGCTACCATTTCTAACATTCTATCTCTGTAAGGCGGGACCTTTCTACAATGAAGTCCAGGCAGTAAACTGGGCAGTAACACTTGGGGTGTCTCTGTCTCCGACTATCTCAAGGCGTAATCGTGAGTTAGATTTTTTTATACAGTGTGACCTTGACTTACTTATATGCCCCAACTCTTGGTTGATTTCAGCTGAAAAGTTTGAATGCTCTTCGGATGTGGGGAAGGAGAGCCAGATTCGCCGGGACAAACAGAAATACAAACTGAGGCCAAACCTGAATTGAGATTTTGATGTCACTCATGAGGCCACACCCCTGCTACTACGACAGATTGTGCTGGGACGTGTCGCTTTGGACGCATCTGCACAATACATCATGGGATAGATTGCTCTTTGCGATCACATTTCACTGAGTGATCGAAGTGAGGACATTATATGATATAGAGGAGAGTTTCTGAACACAGCCATAATGTTTAAAGTTAGCGCCCGGCTCACCTTTCAGCCCATCGTCAGACGTGGCTAGTCGAGCACCTGTAGCCAAATGTGGCTCGGTGCATTAACTGTGAATTTTTACGAGTGGCGTGATGACAGCAGTTAAGTGATCACAGATTTAATTAGCGGCAATATAGAGCGGCGCAAAACATCTGTTCCGTCTCGATGCGCTGCCTGTCGTCCCCGACGCAGATGCGTCAAACTTAAGTGAACTTGTTGACTCGTAAAAGGTTAACAACGCGGGAGACTTTAAACGTTTTGGTCATCGTGGTCTTGTGGAAAACATAAGCCGCAGTGATATTGTAATCAGCTGCTTTTATTTTTGGTAGAATTCCCAACTTGTTGCTAAAAAAACAAAAAAACAAAACCTCAAATAGCGTTTTTGGGCTATTTGGAAATGGCCTAAGATGCCACCCAAAAATGAAAGTAGCACAGTAATTGGTGTCAAGGAAGTACAATGAACGCCCACTCTCAGGTTTTTACTGTATTGCAATGTAAATGCCACAAGATGGTGGCGAGGGACTACTTGTGTCTTAATAAAATTCCGCAACTCACTTCAATAACTTCCAGACACAAAGATGTCCATGTATAAGTGAATTTGCAAATTCTTAATAAAAACTCAAAACACTTTTATTTCAAATCATGTTCCACTATTGAAATTAATGGAAATTCTAAGAATCCGTGCCAGCCTTGCCATCAAAACAACGCAAGCTTTTTTAACCATTTTTTTCTCACTTTTTTCTTCATTTCAATGGTCATGAAGCTGCTCTTTTTGGTGTGTGCGACTCCGCCACCTGGGGGCAGTATATTAGAGGCATATGGGGGACAGAGGAGATGTGATAAATTCTCACCAGTAATATTAGTAATTCTTGACACAGGATAAAGAATGTATGACAATAAGCTTTGTTATTATCCATCTATTTGTGTTGCGCCACCGTTTGTAATCAAACATTTGTTGCTTATAGATTGCGAACACGGCCACATAGATGCTATGCAATAGTCTGTCTAGGCTGTTTCCTGTTATATGTTAGCATAGCGCTAGTGGAATAGTGACAGCAAATTTCAACCGGGGACCGTCAATAAAACTTTTTTTTAGTTAATAAGTGTTGCCGAATGACTGTAAATGCTGCTTAACCTGACGTAAATCGAGTCATTGCCACCAGACAATGCTCATATCTCAAGTTTGCGCTCACAAATCAAAGCAAAAAAAAAAAAAAGAAAAATCTGTCAAATAGCCATGCCACGGAAAACTGTCAAACTGTCTTCGGGAAAGGTTGGCGACGGTAACGCAGACTCCTTTTTTCCCCTCTTTCAAACGTCACAATGCTTGACAGAACTTAAACGTGTCGGCGACAAACTCAGCGGGAAACTAACGTCACCGACGTGTCCCACTTCTTTCATTTTCCATCGCTTTGGTCACACTCTCTGGATGGCTCGCTCACTTTCATTCATGACAATATTCACAGTGACACACACACATCCGCACACGCACGAACACACACCCCACACACACACACATGCAGGGCTTCTTAATATTCCGCAAAGTGCTTTCGTCAGGACACAGTTGAAAGAGAATAGTTGATTAAAGCTCATGCCGGTGTGTGTGAATGTGTGAGAGGGAGAATAGAGATTAGTCAAGGCTTCTCCCGACGCTGATTTCAAAGTGTTCAAGTGTGTGTGTGCGTGTGTGTGTGAGTGCACGTGTGTGTGCGCTGTCTCTGGTGGCCAACAGGTGATGATTTCCCCCGAGAAGCATCAGGACTCAATAATCACGATGCGGCGCATCAGAATCAGGACACTGTAATCAGATCGAGTCCAAGTGGGTCTCATGACGTGAGCGTCTCTCACTCACACACACTCCCATGTACACACATGCGTAAACATCTACTTGTGCGTGCTCACACACGCACACACACGTACACACTTCAAATCAGCCTCGGGCTTTGATGCTGTTATTACAAGAGTCATAGGGAGTCGGAATGAAGGATTTTGGGGTAATTGTTCCCTGTTGTCACTCAAAACACACACACGCACACCCCTACACCCCCGCACACACACACGCACGCTGTGGGTGAATGGATCTTATTGTTCCAGTTTGGAGATTTCAAAACATTTTCTTCAAATGGCCACAAACAGAAAATCAGACAATCTTTCAATCAGTTTAAACTTGAGGATAATTAACGTGATGCGGTCACAAATTGAATCTTAGCGGAAGAGCGAAAATTGGAGCAAAGCATTTTTTTTCTGAAACTGAATTATCTTAATCATTCTTTTTTAAATAGGTTGTTTGAATCTTTGTGCATCTAATACAGACTTTAGACAGATTTGATTGGTAGCCAATTTGCATTTTTTGCAAAAATCAGTGATTGATGCTAAGAATAACTAATATATAAATTCATATTTACTGATTGATCGTGTTTATCAGCCTTTTGGCGAGATTTCAATGGATGCCATTTATACGCACATTTTGGCTGTTTTTGAGCCAGCCGGTCCCAATCTCCAATGAAGAACGGTGGTCAACTGAACAGTGAGTCTGTGTGTCTACTGAAAAAAATGTAAACAGGATTCAATTTTGTTTTTGTGCCTTTGTTCGCAATCCCACTTTAAATACATTCCAGTCTCGCCCGTAAATTTCTTGTTTTTGCAGTTTCGCGATTTTAAGCATTATACTTGATACACACACAGTAGAGGACACACCATTTTAAGCACATCTCATTTTGACTGATACATTCTATGTGGTGTTTTTTTTTTCCAGTTCCCGATTTTGAAGTGGAAAATCTGAGCTCCACACAGGACAAAAGCTCCTCCCTGGTGACCACACGAGAACGTCCAGAACCTTCATTTTACTTCAAGGGCCAACAAGTCATCGCTCATGTTTCTTCTCAGCATTGGATGTGGTCAAAACTTGCGCTCCAGTCGCATTGAGATTGGTCGCACAGCTGCCCACCTCCACCGCACGCTGCACTGCTTTTGGATGACGCTTGAACTTGAGGTTAACCACACCGCCCTGGGCCACTCCAACTTTTTTATTTTATTTTTTTTATTTTTTTATTCATGCTCTCATTTCCTGATAGCGGTGGAAAAGGCAAAGCTGAACCCGCCAGAGTCTCTGAGTGGCGCTGAGCCGCTGCATCGAGACAAAAGAAGATTTGTATCGATCGGGTCAGGCTAGAGAGAGATTTTCCCACAGAAAGAATAAGAGTGAGCTGGCTGCCTGGATGGCTCTGTGTTCCATGTGGACGGGAAGTGAAGTTATAGACCTCAAGTCTACGTGTTGAGAAGATTCTGGCCTCCAAAGCTCTTTCAACCCATCCATCAAACGATGAATACACTCGTCTAGGCGTGTACCACAAACTGTCGCTCTACCAATCTTCCCAACCAACATACCCATCATCTATTCATCTCCCCAACTAACCCTGTCTATATATTTACCAATCTATCTAGACATTTCTGACAATCTATCAGCAATTTATCTATCTGTATTTCTTGCATTGATTTTTTTTTTTGGGGCATTTCGATTCTATTTTAAATATTTGGCTTGTTCCTTTCTTTACTTGGAAGCAACCAGTATGGGATGCCATCTAGTCAGACCCAACCACTCCACTAGTTTGCTGCCTAAACACGCAGCAGTTAAAAAAAAAAAAAAAAAAAACTTTTTTAAAATGTATTTTTTCTCCTTACCTTTTTGAGCTTGATGATAGCCTCTCTGGTCTCAGAGTCGGTGCTGAGTTCAAACATCCCCAGGCCGTCTCCGTCCGTCAGCCGATAGTTGACCAACCCGTTGTCACCCATGTCGGGGTCCTTGGCCTTGAGACGGCCCACCTCCTCGCCTTCTACTTTGTCCTCCAACACGGACATGGAATACACGCCTGTGGGGGCGTACATCAGAGGGCAACGGGACCGCGTTTGATTGAATGCGACACATAGCCAAACAAGCAAAAATTAAAACGTATTAAATGGCCAACCAGTGCCACTTGAAATATTTTTAGCCACTTTACTTCCTGTGAAAATCTTTCTTCTCCAAGTATTGGAATAAATGTCACAATCAGACCAGAGAAAACTTTCAAAGAAAAAAGAGGTAGAGATTGAGAAATAATTGGGTTGGTGGATAGAAACGTATGTAGAAAGTTGAGTTATGCGGTACTCAACTTATGCTGTTCAGACTTTCAGTCGCCGAGTCTTGTCCGCCATTTTAGGTTCACACTGCAGTCAAATGTGACTCCATGAAATGAGATCAAAAAGCCTCGCCCCATTTTCACACTTTACTTCGACCTCCTCGCAAATCACACATCTATAGATATGAGATAATAAAGAGACATGTCCGTGGCACCTACAAGCTGGACCACATTTAATTCCGTAAACACGACGTTGCAAGTGACAGCGAAGCACATTGGAGAGAGATTTAAGGGAGTATTGAAGCGTTAATTCCAACTCACGCGGAAAATCGGGTAACGTCGCCGCCGTAGGAACGGAACCCGTTCGTAACCCAAGGACCGCCTGGAGTTGACCCAACGGGTCGATGACGAGATGGACGCTTTTTGTCCCAAGCCAATGAGCTACAGCTCCACCCTCTACTGCGGGGCCAATGGATGCTCATTCTTATTCTCCTTGCTTGCCCGTCTCCCTCATTCCACTTCCAAACCTCGGCATGTGTCCTTACATCTCTTCCCTCTTTCACCCTATTTCTCTCACGTTTACCTCCCCAAGCAAAACATCCATTTCGTCTCAGAGTGTCCATTGCGCTTTAGTCATACGTAAGATCAACACTCACAGATGGTTCATAGTGTGATATTATTAGAAGGATAAGGTGCTAACTTCACGACTATTTCCCAGGCACGGAAATCATCTTTTCAAGTCAGGATGTCTTTTGTATGACTGGATTGCGGCTCGTTTCGTTTCATTTTCCAGGGCGACGAGCGAGGCGGCTGCGATGGCGGCTCAGTAATCTCACAAAAGGAGTGTGTCGAGTAATTGATATGTGCCAACAGCGATGTGACAGATCAAGTAAAAAAAAAGAAAAAAATGCTCCTTTTTGTAGAGAGTCTTGCTTGGCCTTTTGTTATTGCCAGTGTAACTGAATTGTATTCGAGTCAAATCTCAATACATGTTCTATGAGGCTGGCTGAAAAGGGAAATAATGATAGTGTCAGGAAGTCTTTGAGAAACCGGAAAGCGGATGATGTCTTTGTAAAAGAAAAGAAAAAAGGACACAAAAATGGTTTCGTTTTGATATTGGGGGGTATTTTCATCTTTTAGCTCCACTGCCTCTCACAAAGTGCTAAATATGTAATCAGCATTCTCATTGGCACCATCTGGAACATTTTCATCGCAGGTGCTCCTTCTGCCCGTACATTACAGATGCTCAGACTCGTGATATAAGCGTAAACTGTTGTTGCGGCTTTTACGGCTGCTTTTCATATTGTACTTTATCGCATATGGAAGCAAATTTGGTGAACATGAATATTCACGATACAACCTTTAATGGACTCAAATAAATAGTTTCAACATATTCGGCTGCAAACCGCCCCAGTGAGGGTTGACGATCACGGCTTGGAGAAGCCAACAGTATACCACATCATCTGCAAAAAGCAGAGACGTCATACTGAGACCGCCATACCGGACACCCTCAATGCGTCGGCTACGCCTAGAAATTCTGTCCATAAAGGTTAACAGAATCGGCGACAAAGATCAGCCTTGGCGAGTCCAACCCTCACTGGAAAGGAATCCAACTTACTGCTGGCAATGCAGACCAAAATCTGACACCGGTCATACAGCGAACAAACTGCTCATACTAGGGCGTCTGATCTACACACACACCAGTATAAGAAGCAACCACAATTGACATGCACTCACTCTGCGGGAACTTGGGAGGGTTGTCGTTGACATCGGTGAGTGAGATTTTGACCTCGGTGGTCCCCGACAGGCCTCCCATGTGGCCTCCCATGTCCTTGGCTTGGATCACCACGTCATACTCTTGCCGGGCCTCGCGATCCATGTTGGGTAGTGCCGTGCGAATGATGCCTGCAGGACATACAGAATGATTTTAATGTCAAAACTGTGATGTGGATGTCAACAATGGATCAATGGTCAATTTCATTAAATCTCATGAGAAAAATTAAAGGGGAAGTCAAGTCAGATATGTTCTTTCCAATAATGCATTGTTTCCGCCCCCACTAGTCTGAACACTGAATTCTGATTCATATTTCATTCGTAGAATATGAATTAAGCAGACAAATTCCCACATTTTTATCCAATACTAGCACAGCTTGCGAACAGCATATGACCAAATTAAAAATAATAAAAAACATGTGCGCCATGATTTACCAGGGATCTGATTGACTGTGATTTTTTTTTCATCATTTTCAGTCGACAGCATGTTGCAAATTAGCTTCCTCCTGAGATCGATAAAAACGAGTGGATTTTGCTGAATATATTCATCAAAATAACACGTTTAGACTACTTGTGTCGCATAGAAGATATTATTGGAAAGAAAATGTTTGACTTGACTTCCACTTTAAGGAAGTGTTTGGACCTTTTGGACATGTGGGCGGAACACGATGACAATTTTTGATGATTTGATGAAACAGACGGACCATGTTAAATTGCCTAGCTACTGAGTTTTTACGCTGGTGTGTGGGCGGAGCGTGGCGGCAAAGTTTGGTTCGAAGAGAGCACGCCGAATCTAAGCAGACTTCTCAGGGAATTTATCCCATGGCTACCAAATTTGAACCAGGTGTCGCGGACAGATGGACCACACTAAATTGCCAAGCATTTGACTTTTCATGGTGGTTTGTGGGCGGAACATGGTGTCAAATTTGATGATTCACCATAAAATCGGAAGCGCTATTAACTCTGCTCCTGTCATGTCGACACAGACTACTCTCCGCGAATTGCTACCAAATTTATACCAGGTACTACACAGATGGACCGTACTAAATTGCCAATCGAATATGTTTTCTTTGTGTGTGGGCAGAGCATGGCAGCAAAGTTTGCTGATTAGACATAAAAATAAATAAATAAATAAATAAAATAAAATAATACCGCAGCTTCTGTCGTATTTGAACAGAGATTGTAATTGCTACCAAGTTTGAAATTGATTTACCAGACAGATGGGCAATGCTTAACGGTAAAGTTTTTGAGTTTCCATTATGGTATTTGGCCAGGACAAGTTGACAAATTTGGAGAATTCCTCAAACAAAGATAAGCTATAAAAACTCGGCTAAACCGATTTTTCCAAGGCAGTTTGTCCAATTGTTTGAATTTTCACCACAATGTGTGGGTGGAGCATGGTGCCAAAGCTTGACGATATAAAACTATAAATGATATTAAACTCTAATAATTCCGTTTAATTCATTGCTTCTTTGAGAAAATGGCGAATAAAGTTCCAGGCTTATGAATCCGGAGTATGGAGGTTAAAAAAAAAACAAAAAAACACCTGGATTATTCTACAGAGGTTTGCGTCTAGTGCCTATCCAGTTGAAACCACGTACTTGCTGTGAAGAAGTGATTGCATGTGTGATTGTTCGCGCGTTACCGCGGCAACCAGGCCACAGATGCCTGATCTCGTTGCAATGTGAGAAGTGACCTCCAGAAATCGTTCTTTTCCCCTCGGAATCAATCAAGGTAAAAATATGGATTTAACCTAAACAAGTGTTGAGATTATTTTTCTACATTTCAAACACTGATAATCTGGTGGTGTGTGTTGAAGTTTTTATGGTCACGGTGGGCCGGCTGTGTGCATGTGATTGTGTGTGTGTGTCTGCGTGTGTGTGTGCGTGTGTGTGTGTGTGACAGCACGCAAAGCTGATAATCTCCAAACCAATTAGAAATGTGAGCTTTGGATGCGCGCCAGTCAAATGGTCGACACCGCTCTGATTAGCTCAGATTTACTCTGCACAAATCCACCGTCAAAACCACCCGTCCGCCCTCCCCCTCTCCCACCAACTAGCTGTCTCTCTGTGTGAAGCAGTGTCATCTCCACTCTTTGTGACCCCACACATCCATCCGTTATCATGTCGCGCTGTCCAAATGTCAGGCCAGGGCTCAATAACCACCAAACTGAACACGCTGCTCTTTTTTGACCACTTTAGAGTGCCCGCTCCACTGACTTTTTATATAAAAGTCATCTTTACTTATTTATTAACTTATGCAGGTTTGGTTTTTGCAGTTCAGTGGTGGAATATGGTGTCGTTTCCTATTAAAATGGTTAAATATTTAAAATATTAAAAAAATATATATATTTAGTAGTGCCCAGAGATGGGCATTCTGTCCCAGGACGGAATGGTTGGAGGACTAGAAGGAGAGACTAAGCAAGGCCGGCAGTGGGTCTCCGTCCATCCCTTTAATGGTGCCCGGGTATAGAATACCGCGTGTATAGAATTCAAATATTTGCAAAATGAAATTTTGTAACGCTGTGGCGTGTACTGGCCCTTTAACTGAGAGTTCAACTGAGAGTGATAGCAATAGCAAGACCGAGAGAGTGATAAAGAGAGTGAGAGTGAATGAGAGAGAGAAAGAGCGAGAGTCAGCAAGAGAGTGAGTGAGAGAGTGGGGAAGTGGACAAAAACTAGGAAGCCATATACGCGGCTATGTGAAGAAGCAATTGAGAGCCAAAATAAGCAAAGTGATCAAGTGCAATTAATACAGACATTGTGCAACCATGGTCCAAGCTCATCTGTGAATTGGCCTTGTGTGACAACTGATAAAGGTTACAGTTGGCTTTGTATTTATAATGGCTTACGGCGTTGTTTGGGAGGAAAGAAAAGTCTCCCGACATCCATAATATGGATACCTCATTTAATATCGTGGAAACTCGCTGCTGTTCGAACGAAGCGGGTAATGTGGTCAGTATGTGTCTGCATGTGAGTGTGTAAGCATGACATACATGCTTTCGTGTTGCTTGCTCCTCACCTGTCTGAGGCTCCACTGAGAAGTACGGTTGTCCCTGCAGGATGCTGTACACCAACCGGGCGCTGTTTCCGTATGTGGGGTCATCGGCATCGGTGGCCGTTACCTGCATCACCGACGTACCTGTCAAACACAAACACAGTCGGCTTCTGTCACCAAAAATGACTTCTTCTGCACAGCCAGGCCACAAGAGCCGCTTGGGCATCTTTGTATGGCGAGCACGTCCATCAACGCACAGCGTGGAGACCGCTCTGGCGTCTTTGTCAGTCTGCATGCTGCTGTGTTAGCGCCTCGCTGCTACACAGACCGTCCGCGGTGTTCCAACCTCACCAAGAAATGAAAGGATTTGGATTCCAAGCAGAAAGGACGTGACGACAGGGACTTGAAACCTTACTTTGAAACCTTAACTCAGGCTTGAAACCCCGATGTCAAGCCTGTGAAACCTAGTCTGAAACCCTGAATTGAAAGCCTCATTTGAAGCCATAACCCTACTTTAAATCCTAACCAGAAATCATAACCCTGGATTAAAACATTACTCTCAAAATTCCAATTTAAAAACCCAACTTTAGTTTGAAAGAAAACCCTAATTTAAAATCTGAATGTTTATTGGATGAAAAACCAGAAGGATGGTTGAAACCCTACTTTCAAGCCTCAATTTAAAACCCTAACCCTTCTTTGAAACCATAACCCTGGTTTAGAATCCTAATTTAAAATGATTGCGCTATCTTAAAACCATTTTGAAGTCCTAATTTGAAATCCTAACCTTGTTTCAAACCCCATGCTACTTTAAAACCTTAATCATTGTTTGAAACCAAAACTCAAGACTTGAAACACCGAATTGAACCCTTCATTTGAGATCCAAAATCTTGTTTGAAAACGTAATTTAAAACCCTAAACCTGTTTTGAAACCCTAATCGAAACCTTAATTGCAAACCCTGCCTTGAAAGAGTTGCTTTAAACCCTAAAGCAAAACTAACTGTCTTGTGACCCTACTTTTAAAATCTTAACAAGGCGTACTTTTAAACACTAACCTTGGCTTCAAAATGCCCTAACCTCCTGCTCATACCTGACTCAAGTCTTCAAGTTTCACGTGATTGGACGATCTTGAAATGGAATCGCTCAAACGTCCTCTCTGAGCGTCTTTCTTTGGAATGACCGTCCGCAATTTCAGCGGCGCTAAGAGTCCCCGTGACCACAACCAATCTGGGCCGGAGAGTCTATCAATATCGGAAGCTCTTAGTCAGGAGAGGCCCAGGAGCTTGTCGGGAGTTTGATTCCTTTTAATGTATGGGCTAATGGTGCGGTCATGTAGCCACGCTTCCTGTGCTCGGGTTTCCGTGACAATCGATCACTCTGAAGAAGAATGACCATGATGAGCTTCGGCAAGGACTTCATTAGGACACGCCACTCACTTGCTCACTTTCGGATGTTGACTTTTGGACTAGTTTGACTTGACTGGATAGAAGAGTAGCATTACAATTTTAAACATACTGTTGTTGTTACAACCGCAAAAATATATATATTTTTTTTTTTACAGTCAACTGCAGCTGTCACTATTGGATATTTTTAGAATTCAATATTTCACCGATTATTCCACTGATTAATCAAATATTGGATGGAATTTTATTTACTCACCGACGTTGGACATCTCGGGCACCCTGGCGTAGTAGGGCCCGTGCAGGAACTCCGGCGGGTTGTCATTGATGTCCTGCACCTTGACGATGAACTCGGAGGGCGGCTCCAGAGGTTTGTTGGTGTCTCGGGCCACCGCTTGCGCCGTTAGCGTGTACTGAGCCTGCTCCTCGCGGTCCAGCGTCTTGGTGGCGTGGATGTTGCCCGTCTTGTCGTCGATGACGAAGATGGTTCCCGCGCCTTCGCCCGACAGGATGTACTTGATATTGCCGTTGCCCGAGTCCACGTCGGAGTGGAGCTGGGTGAGACGGAGAGCAACAAAATCATGTCAGGATTCAAGTAGAAGATGGTCCACCACCAGTCCTGGAATATTTGATGCTTTAATTTAGATCTTCAGCATAAAATACAAAAATGTTTATTCCGAAAAAAAAAAAATGCACATTTTAATTGTTTTATTTGAAACAACTTCTAAAGATGGACAAAAGCTTTTTAATTTTTTATATATATTGTTAATAAGTGAGAGATGAAATGGTCTGTTATCCAACAAGTGGCAAATGTTCTCTATTGAATGAAACTCTTGTTCTTTTACAAGCGCTGGCGCGTGAAATATGACGCTCGCTACATGTCATCTCACTCGTTGCCGTTTTGATTGATTCTGTTGTTGTTGAGATGCGGAGCCACCAATCACCAACAATTCCCCATTACACCAAATCTTGATGAGGAAACGAGGCTCTGAGTGAAGGCCCCGTTAACGCTTCAATATAATAATACCACTGAAAACAACAATACTATTAAATTAGGAACTAACCTTGAAATAATTCTAAATATACAATAAAATGCAACCATATTTTAGTCAGAATTATAAGGACAATATTATTATTAACATTACTATTATAATTTTATTATTTGTATTTCAATATAATAATCATTGTATATCACTAATATTCGGTTCAAATGAAATGGTCATAAATTAGGTTTTGTAATATGAATTTAAAATTAATTAGAAATATTTAAATAAAATCAAAATAACATATGACATAATTATTGCCGTATAATCACAAACTTTTTTTTAAGTCCAGTTTGTTTCTTTTCTTTCAGGCAACTTATATAAGCCTGATCCTACAAAACTGAAAATTCTTACAGTGACTCTCTTGTGGATAAAAATGCAATACTCAACATCGATTCAATTACAAAAATCATTATATATGGCAAAATGCAAACCTCTGAGTAAAATCAAATACCCAGAAGAAGAAATTATTGTCATATAAATCACCACAACATATATCTGCCAGATGTTATTGTGGCCGTAAAACCTGAAATCAATGACGAGAATGGATTTAGCCCCCTCTTGTTGTCAGTGGCGCAACTCACCCTTCCCACCAGAACTGGATCTGGTCCGGTGTACTCCTCAATGACAAAGAATTGATTCCAGACCCAACCTCTTTTGGACCTGTGCAGCACTTGACCCTCCTTGCCCACCCGGGGCCGGTGTCTGTGCAACGATGTGTGACCTGCACACACAAACACGCACACACACGCATTGTGTTGAGTCTACAACGAAAGCACAACAACACAAAATGTTTTTTTTTCGAGGGTGTTCTTTTCCAATTGGGATTAGTGCCAAGTTGTGTGGGGGATGCGGGAAATCACGTCAATGGAAATCCCACTTGGACGTCAGAGTGAGAAAGTGTGTGTGGGTGGTGCTTTTCATAACCTAATGTAGCCTATTGTGAACAAATCTGCTGTTTTAACGGCAAAATAATGGCAAAGTACCTCCGTTTATCATTTTAATTGCGACATGTAGCTATTTAAGCTAAACATAATGTTTTCTTTGGTACACTGTATGTAGCAATTACGTTTTTAAATAATCCATGTTAAAAATGAATATGCTCATAGCCAATGTAACCTTTTTTAAGGCCCGACTATTTACTACATCTTTACTGGGGAGCTGAGATTGTCTGCCCCCAAAGCATGCAGCATTTATTTTTTGTTCAAGTATTGGTGGCTGGCATTAGCATCCTTTACGAGTACTTTTAGCCAGCCTGATACGATACTTGGTATCAGTATACTCACCACTCCCTAATATACATATATATGGCGTTATTGTGGCACTGTTGGAAAATTTTCATTTTAACCAATGGTCTACCATCCCCACCTGCATGTCTGTGTCTGTGGGAGTGATGTCCCAAGGAATTGTATCCTCTCCTGCTCGCTGTTGCCAGGCTACAAAGGGCGCAGAGTCCCGCTAACACCAGGAACACCCTCAGCATCATCATCGTCATCATCATCATCAAGTCCAACCTCCTCTCTTTCTGATTCCTCTCAGTGGAGCTCAGCCCCCACTGAGGTGACTTCCTGTTTGGCGAGGGGAATGTTGGGGGTGCGATTTCACACGTGCCAATCTTCTTCGTGCTTCTCCTCCAATCCTCCAAGCCTGGAAGCAAACAAAATGCTGGAATTATTGATGATGCTTGGAGTAAAGGAATCTTTACGCCTGATGTTCAGCAGCCTTGTAATGGGACTCGTCTTTAATTAGCCAGTCAAGGCCATCTGTAAATTAATTAGCTTGAATTCATTTGGACAGAGATGAGTCCACTCATGTGAAAATGGTGGGAAACATGATGTCGGTTTCTGTTTACATGCTTTTATTTAAAAAGACCATCAATCACTGTGTAATATGACAAGAGGAAGAATGTGGATGTCAGTACTACAAGAGCAAAGACAACAGCCCCCACTTCTTTTTATTCTAAATAACAGTCAAAAAGAATCTTGCATGATATGAAGGAGTGAAATGCTAAAATGGAAAGAAAACCATTTAACCATGACAAAAAAAGCAGAGGCCCCCCCCTTCTTTTTTTGGGGGTTTTCTCACAGGAATAAAGTTGCATTTGAGGAGATTATATTTTTTTAGGGGGTTGCGTTCAAGGGATCAAATCAAATATTTCACATTTTGTGTTTATAAAATGTTTGTTTTAATTTAAAAAAGATACATGCATCACGTGATTTACTGCAAGAAATAGAGATCCGTTGTGCTGATGATGGAGCGAGTTGCTTGGAGTTGTGATCCGTTACGGCCAACAGAGAAAAACAACGAGAATTTAATGGAGGTCTGTGTGTCTTTTAAAGACGCTACAATGTGTATAAGACATTTGATGATTTAGGTCAAAACCAAATGAGAAAAAGTAGTTTAGCCTAAAACTCCAATTAAAAAAACAACTTAAAAACTTTTCTGGTTAAAATTAGGGCCAAAATTGAACAGGAAAAAAAAATCTGACGCATATAATAACGTTTTTAAAGAAAATAAATATACAGAAAATGTACTGCATTATTTTAAAGTTGAAATTTAACAAGAAAAACTAACATTCAAAAATCCCTTTAAAACTTATACTTTACCTACCTTATGATGAGAGTGTGCTTTTTTTCGAAGGGCTTACCCTATCCGATTTTATACTTGTGATATCGTTATCTTTATATTCAAGTGCAACTCCAACTAAAAATTTATCCAAATCAAGTGCTACACCACTACCAAGTGCTGGAGATATATTGAATTATCTGTAATTCTATCGCGAGACGATAGATGACGTTACATTGGGAAGATCAGACATTATAGACTGCTGCTCACGTGACAACAAAGAAGTGCAAAATTAGGCTGACTATGACAGATTGTATTTGGCTGTCATGGCAGACTGTAAATCCTCCAAAACGTTCACTTTAGAGGTTTAGCAATTTAATGAAAGTTTGTTGTACCCTTGTAAATTCATGTTGAGCAGTTTTACAGCATCGTTTGCGTCCGTAAGTGCCCTTGATGTTCACTCACTCATTGCCCAAGAAACTTTCCGTCCATTGGGGTTTTTGGGTCATTTCATTGGACCCCGCTTGATCACATGACCAGCCAAGCAGGAAGCACTGACAATTAATCCCACGGAGGCTCATCGAGTGGCTAATTATGCCTGACACTTGATTGATGGGACTTGTAGGAGACTTGTGTTTTTAGTGGGGAATAACCTTGAAAGCAAGATGACGAGAGAAGTGGCACTCTTAATATCAATTTCCAAACTTTTTATGCTCCCGCCAGCCAGGCATGTCAAGAGCAGGTGAGCCATTTGAGCCCAAACCTCACGTAACCTCAATACGTTTGGATTCACTTACGAAATAAACAAACAAAATATGTTTACATGCAATCTCCTGAAAATATTAGACATGTTAAAGTATTAATGCTACGCTGAACGGAAACAAAAGGATGATACCGCTGGAATACAGTTGGAATTTTATGAGAAAAACGTAACTGCTAGTTTAAAATAGTCGAAAAATAAACATTTTTGGTCGTTGCACAATGTGTAATTAAAAGAAAATTCTTCTCATGTGACAAGAATGTTTTCATTTTATTTTGAGTAAACCCCCCCAAAATAAATAGCTAAATAAATAAATATAATTCTCCATTAGACTTTATATTAAAAATGTATTATTTTCTTACAATGGACTTGAGTTTTAGATATACATATATTTTTTATGCAATATTTTTCATACATTTTTTGCCTTAATTGTTTTTGCGAGGCACATCTAATGGCCTTGTTTGAAAGTGCAGTGTACTAAAAAAAAAAGTCCCTCTTATATATGCTTTTTGAATATGTTCCACTGAAAAAGACATTTGAATATAAAAGAAATAATGGCATTTTATCATGTAGTATCAATTAAACACCAGCACTGTGCGTACATTTGAATAAAATAAGTGTTTCTAGTGAACCAAATTTCGATTCCAAGTAATGTATTAGAGACCACACTGTTTAAGAATTCCAAAACCTCCCAACTTATTTTAATGGCGGCACACTTGTGCAGAATCTCAGCAGGCTGTCAAAAAGTGTCACCAGTGTGTCGCCGTTTATTAAGCGTCAACCTAATTCAACAAGTCCAGCATAAATTGAATTTATAGGGAAAAAAAGAACATTGCAGCAGCGTCTCATTTTGCTTGACTGCGCTCATCTGTTATTCTGCAACAATGTGCCACTCTGATAGAGAAACAGGATATTTTATGTGAAGGGGGACCGGCGACGACATGAGTGAGAACTCGCTAAATGTAAAACTTGATAACGGACACTATTGATTTAATTTGTCTTCTTTGAGGACGAAAACATGACAGGAGCATCTTGTCACAGATTTTGGTACAAGCTGGTTTCACTTAGCAATGTGAAATTTGGTACACGGCTGTCATGAGTAGACCCACAAAAAAGTCACAGGAAGCCATAGAAAAACATAGGAATCATTTGTAAATTCATCCCTGGAAAAGCAGTTGCCATTAACAGCATGAAATTTGGAAGACATGAGACGTGAGAAGACGCACCAAACAAGTCTCAAGAAGCCATTTTGGAAAAGAATCAGGAAGTCTGCCATTTTGTGTATTTCTATGAATCTTTAAAAGACAAACACTTCCTATCGAAACAATTAAAAAAATTGAAGCCAGTTGAACTTGGCAGCATGGAATTTAAGAGGCTTCTCTATCATCAGGGGACCCACATAAAAGTGCCGTCTGAAAAGTTATAGGAAGCCTGCCATTTTGCTTTGAAGCCATTTGGGGCCATTTTCTAAAAGTCCTTCGATTAGTGAACTTCATACAAAATTTGGAGCATTTGTACTAGACAGGTGGACAACTCTAAATTGTGAATAATATCCCAAGTTGCCATGGCATATGGGCCGAGCATGACTGCAAAATTTGATGACTTGCCATAAAACAAAACTTTGTGTCACCTCTCAAATTCCGCGTGGGGGGTGCGCGAGGGCTCATTCGTTTAATTTACCATTTTGATGTATTTATTTCCTCCTCAGACTTGGCCAGAGGTGTAAGACAGCTGGCTGTGCAGCAAACGAGATAACGACTCCCTCGGGTGAGTAAGCCCTTTTTCACCCGCCCACTTCCTGTGTTGAACGCATGACTCAAGAGTCGCATTAGAACAATAGACAAAGTGTGTGTGTACGCGTTAGTGTATATTTATAAATGTGTATGTGTGTGTCCCTCGGGTGGCAGGAGTCACGAGTTGGCCGAGACGTTTGTGATTCATTTGCTAACATTAGGCTGCGTGCTACTTGGGGAGTTTTCAGGGGGGTTCAAGAGGGTGTAGCGGCGGGGTTGCGACCTTGCTAACCGACACCACATGTGTCCGAACAAAGCTGGAAATTCACACGCCACTGTTTAAGTGGCACGATTATATTTCAGGGTCAAGTGCAGAGATTGCCACAAGTGTGCTGCACCCCAAGTGTCAAATTAAAGGCGTCATGGCGACCTGGTTTAATAAATACATATTTACTCTAGGTTAAGAATTAAAAAAATAAATCAGAAAAACAGAACTACATTGCATTGCACTACTTCTTTCAATGGAAATTGTGCTGCTCCATCTGGTCCGTGTACCTTGGCACTCTGTTGATATACTATACATAGAGATGGCCTTCATCTCCATAAGACAGTGATAGTAGTCATTCTTAGAAGAGGATTAAAAATATAGGACTCTTGAGTATATAGTTATATTATCTGTCTACATGTGTTGATCCACCATTTGTGTTCAAATATCCACCATTTAATGGCCTACAGGGGCATGCAGGTATATACAAGTTTTGTTAGCCAGTCTATGGCGTTTTGCATGATAGAGAATTTAGAGTGTTGTTCACTAACTACCAAACTGATGCTTGTTGTGAAGTTCACTGCCAACATTTAACAACGTGCATATGTCAAAGTCAAAACGACAAAAAAAAAACCCACTTAAGGCACTTGTAACTCAAGGCACCGCTGTAATATTTGGCTCCTTATTGGCATAATTAAATCTTGTGATCTAGTGCAGGGACCCGTGGCGTGCAAGTGACCATCTGGTTGAATAACTAAGCATTTAAATTTGGTGAATAACAAGCATTTTTTCCTCATTAAGATTTTGAGTACAGAGTTGGGGCGCACCATTTGTGCCGGCATGTTGAAAGAGGTGCATTTCTTAAAAAGACAACAGAAATGCAAATCTTTCTCGTCACCATTTCCTGATCCACGTACGAACTCTGACTCAAACCTCAGAGCTCCTCACCAGATGTGAGCTCTATTTCCTCCTGTGTTTATCCCAGGGATGAAATACAAACAAAAACATAACAAGGTCATGTGAGGTTTATAATGAGATTTTCTGTTACTGTAGGGGGTGGGGGGAATTACTTTCTAAAACAAATCTCCTGTGCTTGTCTATACGGTTGGAAATGCAAAAAGCTGCAGAATTAGTTTGGGTTTTCTATCTACAGTACTTGTACTTGTTTTGATCGGACATGAAGTGAGAAGGCGGAAAAAATGTGAGAGCGATGGGAAAGTTTGTGGTCCCTTACAGAGCAGGATGGGAGCAGACATGCTTTGCGTCACTCTTCCGGTTCGCATACATAATTGAATATGTCATCATCCTGCAACCAATTAGAGGAAGGACCCAATTGTTTTCATTCTCATCTTCTCATATCCTCATTAAATGTTTTCATAATCTAATTTCCATCACATTTTGATTTAGTCGTTACCACATTCTTATTTCATTCCATTATTTGAATTTCCTCAGGTTTTATCATGTCCCCATGCCTCATTATCACATTTTTTAATATCCTCTCATGCTCCCATTGTCTAATTTTTGCTTTACAGTCTCATTTTGTCCAAGTCGCATTTTAACCGTATCCTCTAGCTTCCTCGAAATATCAAATTGTCATTTTCTCCTTCTTGTGTACAGAATTATAATTTCCTCACATAGTAATTTTCTCATCATAGTCTCATTTTCCATTGTCTTTAATATATTCATGTTCTCATTTTAATCTCTCAAAAAAATAACCTCATGATCTTATATTGTCATTCTCATCTCTTCTTATATTTTCATTTGATCATGTCCCTCATTTTCCAATTTCTCATTATGCAAAATAACAATAATTTTCTCGAATTCTCATATACTTCTTGTTTTAGCATGTTCCCAGAGACTCTTTTTGTTATAGCGTTCTGATATTCCCTAGTTATTAATCTAAAACTCATTTTATCATGTTCCACAATCTCATTTAGTCATATTCTATTTTTTTCCAACTTTCTCATGTCAAATCGTTGTATATTGTCAATTTATCATGTTCCCATATTCATATTTTATCTTCTCTTTATCCCAATTTTCTCATTGTCTTTCATGGTTTTATGTTTCAATTCATATACTGTTTTCTGATCTCTTTGCGTGTGTTGCCTTTGCTCATGTTACTCACACACGTGCACACCCACACAAAATAGTTTTTGGAGTTCATCCAGGGTGACTCATTTGCGTGGTCGTCTGGTAAAAGCTTGAAATTTGGTGCACAATTTAGTGTAAAACCTGGTGCCTAATTGCTTTTCAATTGGGCGACCAATTTTGTGTGCATGTGCGTGTGTGCATGCATGTGTTGCGATTAGAAAAGGCCTCTAGGCTTTCTCAGCATTCATGTAAATTAGTATTAATGACACAGTAGCGGCACTGACACACCAATCCACAAAGTTATTTTGTTGTGTTTGTGTGCGTGTGTGTGTGGATGTTGCTGATTAGTATTGCGCCGTTAGTGCACCTCAAGTGCTAATTAACACCCACAAGCTTCTACCGCACACATGCACGCACATCACTACTGTAATACTACATTTGCGTGATTAATGTAAATGTCATGTGGTAACACAACAATCCATTTGGATTGGCCGGTTTTGATGTACACTCCTCACGCATCATAGACCCGCTTGCATGCTTGCAAGCTCTCATCTTTCTCCTGTTCTGATCTCATTTACTCATGCTGTTATATTGCCATTTTGCCCTTGTCTGTCGACAATGCTGTTGCACCGTCTCATGTTCTCTTTCCATGTCTTTGTCTGATGGTGTTATTTTCAGGTGCTCAGAATATCAATCCTCACAACCCTAGATTCTTTATCTTCTGCGTAGAAGGACTACTATTAGTGCTGTAGTGATGGCCTGAGAAAAAAATGATTTCATTGTTTTCCATTCACGTCAATGGCAAACCATGATTTGAGATGCGAGTGCTTTGACTTGCGTTCATGGTCACGCATGGGTTAAAGTCATATCTCACTTGATTTCTGTGGTTTCATATACTCAGACAATTACACACTGCGTATCGACTAATAAAGGTTGTCTTATCTTGTCTTAGACATACCAGGTAGCCTTCTTTGCCTTACAAAAAAGCCTTTTAGTTTAAAGCTAAAGCTCAATTCAAAATGCCATAGACAGGCTAACAAAACAACCATCATAATATATTTTCATTTTATTTGTGTATGATGTTCTGCAAGCAAGCGTGTTTTTTTGTTTTTTTGCAACACTGCTTGAGGCAAAGCTATTGTTGTTTTGGGTCTTGTTCTTTTTCCCGCTGACCGTGCCATAGCGACTTTTAGTTTGTGGTATTCTGCAACTGCAGAACAATTAATGAGATTCATTTGAAAAGCATGTTTGCTTGTTTTTGTTGT
Organism: Idiotropiscis lumnitzeri; assembly: GCF_059441095.1. Classification (NCBI taxonomy): domain Eukaryota; kingdom Metazoa; phylum Chordata; class Actinopteri; order Syngnathiformes; family Syngnathidae; genus Idiotropiscis; species Idiotropiscis lumnitzeri. Next base: position 5,590,116 of record NC_142399.1, on the reverse strand, counting down.
ACGGGAACATCATGATCATGACTCAACTGCAGGAGGAGAGAGTGGCCTCATGTTTTCAATTATTTTGACATCATTTAAAACAATGAAAGTTCTCTTCCAATTACCCCATCACAAACATTCTAATGTGTTTCCCGAGCTTCTTCTCCACCGGATTTGTCCTCTTTGTGGAAACCAAAAGTTTTCAATGGCCATCCAAATGAGATGCGTCAAAGCCGGAGGCGAAACAAAGCCGCTCCCGATTAGACCGTTGACCGACGCTTTTGGCGCACTTTAACGACTTTCTCCGCCATTTAGCCCTTTTAATTACCATGCGCTAATCTCAGATGTTCAATTTAAAATGGGAAAAGACGGCGTCCGTTTGCGCTAATGTCACAGCCGTGGTCATTATTGACTCAAATAGAAACTCGGAGGGCACCCTCAATTAACTGGCATCTTAATTAATACTCCTCATTCCTTCACCTCCGCGGCATATTTCTCCACTTATCTGGCTTTCGTTCTTTATTTCTTCTTCTCTGTCACAGCTCAGTAGTGTCTGGAATGGCAATTATTGCCTCACAGTTGAAATGACACAATAATTGACTGCTGCACTACATTAAGGGACACGCCGCAAAGTGAATATTAATATTCGCATGCTGCAGTCTTTTTCCAGCCTCTCGTGCAATATTATTGATCTGAAAGCAAGGCCACAAGCTAGCATAAATGGTATTGAAGTAACACATGTATTTGGAGAGCTTGTTCCGAAAAGGTGGCGGCACGGTGGATGACTGGTTAGCACGATGGCTTCACAGTGCTAAGGTCGTGCGTTAGATTCCGGTTCCGGCCTTCCTGTGTGGAGTTTGCATGTTCTCCCCGTGCCTGCGTGGGTTTCCTCCGGGTATTCCGGTTTCCTCCCACATTCCAAAAACATGCATGGCAGGTCGAATGGATACTCAAAATTTGTGAGCGCGGATTGTTGTTCGTCTTTATGTGCCCGCGATTGGCTGGCGACCAGTTCAGGGTGTAGCCCGCCTACTGCCCGGCGACAGCTGGGATCGGCTCCAGCACCCCCCGCGACCCCCGTGAGGAGAAGCGTCTCAAACAATGGATGTTCAGAAAGGGGCACAGACTAAAAATGAGACAGAAGAACCACTTAAAAAAATAAGAGTCAGTCCTACATAAGGTTCAGAATTATTGCTAGTTGACTTGTAGCTACAGAATTTCATAGAGTACATTTTACTCTACAAAGACTATATTTGGTCTCAGTAAACAGTGTAAGATTTGAGAGTAAAATATTCAGCATAATATTGTGAATAGTGTGTGTGTAGTGTTTACTGGGACCAAATATAGTCTTTTTAGAGTAAAATGTACCGTGTAATAACCCAATCTGCATAATGTCACGACAGGCTAGTAAATAAACCGATGAAGCCATTGAATCTGCTTGTACACATTGGTCCCAAGCCAAATATACCACACACCCAGTATTAAGAGAAAAAGAGGGTCCGGCTGCTTGACGAGGAACAAGTGCAGTTCTCCCGCTAATTACAACAACTACATTCAGAGTAATGGCCTAATGGTGAGTTGTATATTTAATCATACGTGAAATCGGTCTTTGCCGCAAAAATAGGTGGGGACTGCTGATTTTAGACTTTCAAGTTTTTTGACTTCCTCTAAAATTCCCTCCAAAAATCCCCAGGTTCCCGAAAATTCTCTGCAGTTGCTTTCAGACTACTCTGAGGAGGTCGTGGATGAGGTTGCCGCTGCTCCTTCTGCTTCCTTTAATCCAAAGTAGAGAAGCACGCAGACCAAACAGTTCAGACAAACCACACCAACACAAGTGTCTTGAAAAGAAATCAAGTAGCTCCCTGTGTCCCTTTAGGACATCTGTGTGTGTGTGTGTGTGTGTGTGTGCGCGTGTGTGTGGGTGAGAGAGAGCCAGTGTGAGTGCGTGTGCATGTTTGCCTGTGCGACTGTAAGTTACAGAGACTGTGTGGCTGTGTTTGTTTGACAATGTGTGAGATTGTGTGCGTGTGTGTGGGCGAGAGCAAGTGTGTGTGTGTGTGCGTGCGTGCGTGCGTGCGCGTTTTGCCCAAAGGGAAACGTCTGGAAACGATTTGAGCCTAAAGGAAAAATAAAATGCCTGGGATTCTTTTGGGGGACAAACGGCCGCAGAGAGAAACCAAATGAAGACCAAAAAGAGGCCAGACATGAGGAAAATCAAATATTTCTACTTTTGTGTGTTTGTGCTTGCGTGTGTGTGCGTGTCTAAGTGCATGTGATTACACAGCATAAGAATTGCTGGCTCAGCGTATATAGAGATGGTGATTCTTGGCGAAGGGAAATAAAACTGCATCCCTATTCAGCAGTCTTCCACGCCACAAGGGGGCGGTCCTTTGCTTTTATCCTCCTTAGAAAGATTTCATTTGAATCCGTCCATCTTATTGGGTGATCTGTTTCAATGCAGTTGCACGTTAGATTTGTAGTGGCCCGTCTCCGTGTTTTTGGAAATACAGGCTTCGCTTTTTTTGTCTTGAGTTGCGACAATTTCAGTGCTCCAAACATCTGCAGCTGCCTGAGCAGTTGTGACCGTCTTATTTGTGCATACAGGTCTTATGCTTCGCCCTGGTGGTCAACAGAAGTAGAAGTATTACGAATGAACCGCGTACTGTTACAACCGGTTACATCAATTTTATTGGTGCTGATGGACGGGTTAGTGGCCTTTCTATTCATATCATTCGGGCAACTTGTGAGTCAATGCACCAGTGCGCAAACAAAAAACATCTCTTGTGCTGTTCCACCTCATGGGCATGAAGTCTTTTCACTCTTGAATCAATCCCAATTAAAGGTACAGACTCCATTTTCACTTACTAAATAAGGTTATAAACCCCAAGATCAAGCATAAATTCAATGTTTCCTGGTGAGAGGGAGTCTTGGTAAACTCAAATTGTGTGTGTGTCTGTGTGTGCATGTGCATATGTGTATGCATTTAGTGTACCGCTCATAAAAAAAAAAAAAAAAAAAAAGTACGCTTCATTTCAACAAACTGTCAATTACTACGGCATGGCGGGGCTGTGAAGTGGCCGTTATGGCATCAGTCCGTCTTATTAGCGCCTCTCGTTAAAGGCTGGTGGGGAAAATGTGGAGGTGGAAAAGAAAGGAAGGCGCGAGAGAAAATAGAGGATTTGTCGTCCAGCTCGGCCAATCGTGCGTGTCCGGGAACTGCAGAGTAAAGATATTAAATATGAAATGCGAGTGAGATATCAAAGAGGAAGTTGCAATGTTGCATGGAAATCCTCTTTTTTCCCCCAACCACTCCATTCTTTCCCTCAGTGACTTAATCCTCAGGGGCTTACATTTGTTGTTTGTGCGTGTATTCGTCTATCAGACATATTTGAATATTCCCCACCTCCATCCAAGAGTCACGGGTGTGCTAGAGCCTGTGCTCGCTGTCTACAGGCAATAGGCGGGGTACACGATGGACTAGATGCCAACCAATCGCAGGGCACACAAAGACAAACACGCTCACATCATATATATTTTTTTTCAATACATTTTTGGTCTTTTTACCTTTGTGTCAAATGTCAGTGTTAACTCGTAAAGTCAGCTCATCGACTAGTTGACTAGTCGGTTCAACCCTCAGTCAATGAAAGGTTGATTAGATTTGTTACCCACCCTTTTAATCCTTTTTTTTTTTTTTTACATTTTATAAAAGTAGTCTTTTTTACCTTTGTGTAACATTTAAATAACATTGATCACTTGTAGTTGCCCAATTTGGTTTTAATTCATTAGATGTATTTATACACTTGAATTTTTTTGATTTACTATTAAAAATTAAAAGATGTCAATACTGTAATTTTAATATTTCTACTTAGAAAATATGTATGATTATTATTATTTTTTTTTTTTAATGCACAAATAAGATCCCATAAAATGATACCACCATTGTGCACCTGGAGTGATATCTCTTTAAAGAAGGAACAAAAGTGTTCTTTTTGGGTCAGAACATGATTGTGTGTGCGTGCATGTGACTTTTGTGCTGCAAGCATGTAATCTTGTATCCCAGGATCACTCGCTGTACCTCGCGTCCTCCCCAGTTGCGGAAAAGCAATTTCGCTCCATTCGCTCTTTGTAATACTCTTTATTATCCTCTGATCGCATGTCCCTTACAAGCTTTCATCCTACTCTCTCTGGATACTTTATGCACTGCAAACTACACGCACAAGAAAAAACATACGATCAATCACTCAAAACGGAGGATTTCTTTATAAGGCTGATTTAAAAAGTCATGTGATCAAGATGTTCCGTAAATCAACTGCAGTGAGCAGCGCTCGCAGCTCCTACTTGTAGCTCCTCTCGCTAGTCAGGTCAGTCATCATCATGTGACACAAAACTCGAATCAGCTAAACTAGATAGCATGCCTACGTTAATCTCAGGAATTTGAGTGCCGCGATAAGACTCTAATTGAGACGAATTGAGGTATTTATTTCGGTAAGCTAAATTACTTAGAGGATGTTGGGTCGTGACGGCGAAAAATGTGGCACTTAGGCTGAGGCCACGTGACACAGACTTCCATCTTCTCACTAAGTTCAGCTGTATTTTTAATTTTTTTTCAATTTTGTATGATTTTGAAAAAATAATATATTACACTTTTATACATCCACAATATTACACATTTAGAGGGGATTTTGTGCTATTTTGAGTTGTGATTCACGTTCCACATATTATTTTGTGTATTTACAAAGATTATGTGCGTGTTCAAAAATAAAGTTGCCCATTTTGACTATAAAAGCGGTTCATGACTTTACAACCATGAAAAGAAATGTCGTACTTCAAACCCCCTTGTTTAAATTCCCATTATGTTCGGTTGGTTCTTCCTTTTAACATACAGTAGTTTTCATATTTAATACGATTTTATGAATGCAACTTCTGTCATTTTTTTGTCGAATGCAGCCAGCATCACACCCAGTTTATCTTCGGATCTCGCCTTGCTGGCACAATGAATAAATATTTGCATCAGTCCATTGAGGCAAAAGCCCAGCCAGATAAATTAGAAGATATCAAAATCTCAAGAAAAGTTTCCAAAAATGCAGCCTTTACTAAGTTTTAGAAGTTAAGTCACATTTTTAAAGTGTTTGAAGCAGCAGAATGTTTATATCGCTTTTCTGGGTTTTTAGGCACCAAACAACTTTGGCAGCAGAGCGGACCAAAGTGTAATTTATTCCCCTTTTGTGTGTCGGCGCGCCTTTAAAAAGCTGGCCACGGCTTTTTATTGATGTGTGTTCTCCTGTATCTCACTGCTGATCAGTCAGCCCTGCAGGGTAATCAATACGAGTAAAGGGCATTAAAACTCGGCCTGCTGCCATTTTTGTGTGAATCGCCGGCTAATACCTGCTGCTTATCACACCTGCCAGACGCCTGTCACTGTCACTATTTGAAGAAAAATATAGGGAAAGGCCACATGCTAACATTTGGCTCTTCACTCAGCAGCCACTCCATTAGGTACACCTTTAGAGCTCCAATATTAGAACCGTGCATTGAAATCGATGTCAAAATCACGAGCTAAAGTTTTGGACGGTGTGAACGTTTCTCCGTCTTTGCCGTTTCCAGCCTGAATTTGAAGGATTAGAACTTGTCGCTCTGAAATCGGCTCGTCAGCCTGCCAGCTGCTGATAAGCGCTCTCAGGATTGATTGGATCTACCTTTTTTAATCTATTCAACTCTTCCAGGCCATTGGGAGGAGGGGGCGGATGCTTAAAGGAGTTGTGGCTTGTGCGATATGCGTGACTTTGAGAAGGCGTGACCACAGGGCAAATGTATTATTTTTATTCTTATTTTTTGAACATGAGATCATATAAAATGTGTTTTTACAAGTGCTCTTGAAGATGTCGCTTTAGGCCAGACAATCAATTAATTTTCCGGTGAAGCATGAAAAGAAGGTGGCTGGTGCAAAATGCGAGTAGGAATTTTAGAAAGTGTTTTAGGAAAATTCATCTCCGGAAGGTCATTTAGCAACATCACATTTGGCATGTGTGTCTATCATTAGCAAACCCGCAAATAAGTCTCAAAAATCCATGCTGGAAAAGACACAGGAAGTCTGCTATTCTGGTCTAGAGTTGACATCGTGGGATCATTTTGGACATGATTAACTCGCTCTAAAAAAACTTGTCCAATTGCTGCAAAATTAGAAAAACCTTTGAAGGTCATCATGCTTTTTCTTTTCTTTTGTTTTTTTTTTTTTTAAGAATGGCTTCTTGAGATTTTGTTGTACATTGACTCATGTCAGATACATCTACCAACTTCCATGTTGAATTGAAAAATATAAAAATAAAAAATGTTCACAATTTCAAGTTGCCAAGCTGTCTAGTTCTGATATGTGCTTCAAATTTGGTAGCAAACAAAAAAAAAGTAGTAACCATTTCTCCTTGATGAACACACCTGCTATATATGGCAAGTTTTTCCTCATTGGAAATCTGTCAAAATGGCAAATTTGCAATGCTTGTTCGGGCCCTTTAAAAAAAAAAAAAAAAAGAAGGAAAATGGCCTCCTTTCAGCCGTCACTTTGACTCGCTCTCCGTGTGAGGGAGGAAGCACGTTTAACGGAATGCTAAGCAGGCGAGCCGCGTCAACGTCAATTCACAGGCCTTTTGAATCAACACACTCTCTCTCACACACACACACACCCACGCACACACACACACACATACAAACAATGGAAGGGTCAAAACTGGCAGCACCCACCTTTAGCTCATTACTGGCGTCACATCCAATGAATGTCCTCTACTCGGCACTCAGCCTGTGGAGAGAAGAAGAAGAGATTTAACCTTTTGCCTTTAAAAAGTACAATACGTCTTCGTCTTGTTCACTTGTCGCCATAAATAAAAACATTAGCCGAAGACTGTGCACGTACGTCTAAAAATAACAACGGGCTGTCAAAGCTCTGCTGGTAGTAATTTGCAGAGGGAAAAACAACAAAATTGAATGGGCTAAGTAGCAGCAGCAGCAGCAGGCTGACGGTGCACCAGTGGAGAACCGGTTAGAGACTTTTAAATTGTTGTCGGTGTCGCTGTCGGCTGGCGTGTATCGTGTGTCAAAACAAGCGCACGCCGCCTATTCGCGCATGACTGCGAATGCTGAAACGTAACACAAGTATATTTAATTCATGTGCGCCCATGACTAAATTTGCAGAGACGCTTCCTGCGCTGCTTAGCAGCTTTTGACTCGACAACGTTGTTTTAAATATTCAATTTTATGTCTCTGCTATCTACACAGCCCATTTTTTCATCATTAAGTCTTACGGGGTCATATATGTCTCAAATTATCACCCCCACCCCAGATCTGATTTCCAATTTTGAACAATTTTCACCGTTCGCTTCTAGCAAATCTCGATGATGTTATGAAAGACACTGAATGCGGGTCACTGGGACCCTACTCTAGAGGCGGGGCTCCTTGGGACCGCCTGGCAGAGGGGCCTGCACCCATGGGGCCCGGCTGGGCACAGCCCAAAGGCGCATTGTGCCATGTGCTCACTAGAGTCTGACTTTTTCGCCAAGATCCACAGGATGAGAGTCAAGTTTACCTTTAATCACGGAATTGGGACGCTACAGGATTAAAAAGTTCATGGGAGCATACAGGAACAGGATTATCCAGTCCAAAAAAAAATAAAAGTCTTTGCAGGGTCACTGTTCAATACATGAGTTAACTACAACAATAGTTGTTTCTTTGTTTTTTAATGTAGTTTTCAAAGTGGGTGCGGCACGGGAGTGGGAGTCATTCGTTTTTACTGGAACCAGACAGGTCAGAACTTTGAGAAGATATTAAAATAAGAATATAATACAAACGCATTATATAAAGATATGAAAATTAAACAAACTAAAAAAATAACCTTTTGGTTTGTAGATGAATTTCAATTTCCATTTCTAAATGTTATTGCTCATGTTTCCGACTCTATTTTATTATACGATGTGACGGCGCCCCCATCAGTCAGCTCACTACCAGACGCCCTGGAGCGAGCGCCCTAACCTCGAAGCGTCCCGCAGGAGCCTGGCGAACACACTGAGCGTCTCCGTCGGGACGTTGTGAGTGAGAAAGTGTGATTTGTTCAAACAGTGAAAAACGCTGAAGGGGCGAGAGCCTATTTAGTAGGAACTGTTTTATTTTATGACAAAAGGAAAAAACGAGTATGTCTCCTCTAATGTCAGTTGCACAGTATCAGTGCTTCCTTTGGCTTGAGTTTAAGTCATTCCAGGACCTAGGGTGTAAAAAAAAAAAAAAAAATCATTCATCCTATATTTTTTTAATTGGATGATTATCCTGTAATCTGAATTTTACTCTGCTTAATACAGAAATTTGTAAAGGCCTAAACAAAAATCCATATCCTTCAAGCCCTAGTTTATTTATTTATTTATTTTTTGCATTCGACTGCTTGTCCCGCTCAATACTTAAAGGGAATCAGTTTTTTTTTTTAATGTCTAAAGATGGCTTTTACCTCACATTTTGCCTCGCCAACGACAGCTCGTAACTTGAAAAATGTGTCTTTTGGGCCATTTGTAACTGAAAGCACTACTGTATGTAATTGCCAGCTACAGTCAGTTGCTTCCTTGAAAGAGGCGACTTCTATACGTGATAAAAGCACAAATCACTCAAGAGTGGCAAAGCTTTGGAATAGTGGGATGATAAAGTGGGCACAATCGATTTTGCCACCGCTGACTGTGTTGCGAGACGCGGCGAGACAACCGTGTCAATAGCATAATAGTGTGAGATGCATGAATTAAAGCATATCGATTTTAATGTTTTTTTTAGTGAGGTGGCAGCTCGCGTCATGCTGGACTTTGATGGCATATGCACGACCACAGCCTTCAGAACATGAACATACATTGTATTGATTTTGTTCCGCCGAATCTATTTTCTTCCTCTAGAGGCGTGTGAGACCAGACCAGAGATCAAATCTGACACTGAAAGCAACAGGGTTCAAAGATAGTATGCTTGCGGATAATTGGATAACAATAAGAACTACATTTTAGCCATAAAAGCGTCATTTGGGTTTTTCAGCGTCCTGTTACGTCAAATTGACGACACATTACTGCGTCTTTCAGTAATTTATATTTGAGTGCAATTTTAATCATGAAAAAGAACATGATTTATTAATTACAAAGAAAGATGATTTGCAACATGAATGTTTTGAGATACAAGCATGGTCATGCAATCAATTAATGACATATCTCAAGGCACCACTGTATTGCTAATAGCTTCCACTGCCTGCAGAGGAAGCTTCCGCTTCTTAAATTAAAATATAATTTCTTGCCAAGGTCCTCACAGGGTTGAGAATGAAACCCATTTTACAAAAAAAAATGTATGAATGCATTCAGTAAATAACCGTGGTATTAAAAATGAAATGGCCAAACGTTGCCACAGTAGAGCCAAAATATTCAATTACTGATATATTGAACAGCTGAAATTGGGAATTACAAAAACAGGGAAAAGGTTGAATGTGTTAATTGGTATGGACTACATACTGGGAGCATACATAAAATTCATTAAATTATGTCTTGAACAGTTCAAAAAGGATCAAGGGACTTCTGTAAAAATCATTTGAGTTTTTACAAGGCCAAGTGTTAGAGACAGTTAGTTGAAGGGAAGATGGAAGCAAATGCAGGGGGAAAAAAAAAAAATGGTCCACGAGTACGGACTAACATCCCATGGTCAAGGCCGAGGCTGATGATGTCATCACTCCCAGGGTCTCCATTTAGAAACGGCAGATTTTAATCCACGGGATCATAATTTGTTTGGATAGAGCTCAGTTGGGGGACCATAATCAGAATAATTATTCTGGTCTCATTCCAGCCTCGGGCCTTTTAGCTAATGACAGCCATGACACTCATGGCGAAGCTTTCAAGCTGTCGGAACGCGTGTGAAATGTGTGTATGATGCGTGTGTGTTTGGGTGCGCGTGTGCGTGTTTGCTGCTTGTGTCGAGATCATCTGTGCATATTAGAAAATCGTTACTGAGGAAACATGGCATTTCTTGAGGATTTTCTCTGTTGGAGTTATGCTTCTCCAGAATCACATACGCTAACATTTATCACATAAGCTAACATTAATTATCACTGTAAATAATGATCCCATAAGTCTATCTTTCCATTAAAGAATAATATATGCTAATGTTGAAGAGAGACTAAGAATTCCGGCAGTTTTTGTGTGTGTTTTGAAGCTATTGTGGATTTACATCAAATATTTGCTAACATTGCAAACATTGATAGTTAGGAAGGAAAAACCATCGTTTTGTTCCCTCCGCAATGTAGCATTGCTAAGCCGCCGCATATGCTATCATGAATCACACGTTAAAATAAAATAAGATAAGATACTCGTTATTAGTCCCACAATGAGTAAATGATTCATTGTTTCACATCAGTGGTCGATACTGGAAATTAAAAATGAGGTCGTTGAAATACTTGTGCTCATTACATCGAAGTCCTCACTTCACAGTGCGGAGGTTAAAATTCCACAGTGCAAATAATGGCACACGAAAGGTTTTTGGAAGCGCCGCATTGATTGATCATGATTGAAATCGACTGTGTCCACTCCGACAGCAGCGCAGCCGTCCCACTCGTAGATCCGCCGGGCTGCACGTCTGTGAAATTACCAGCATGGGGTTTACCCCAGTGCGCATTGCGCATTATTTACAGTAGAGAGGCGTAAGACTTAAAGTCTTAAGTATGGAAACAAAATACATTCACCATCCGTCCTCAAGTTGCTTTATTTTTAGCATCACCTGCTAAGTGAGCATCCTTCATCCTCATCCTCCTTTTGTCCCCGCTCATCTTCCTTTCATCCTCACCTGACTCAGTGTTGTGCATCCTTCCTCGTCCTCCTCGTCCTCCTACTTTTTCCTCTCATCCTCACCTGACTCAGTGTGCTGTTTAGTAAGTATTATTCATGGTCAGACGCACTCCTACACGCTTTCCAGACAGCAGAACCTCTATTTTTATATATATTTTCTACTACTTCCCGTTGTGAAGTGTTGCAGTCGGACGATTTTAAAATAGCAGCGTGTGGTTAAATACGTTTTTCTTTTTTTTTTTTTTCCGTCTGGCGGGAGGTGGGTGAAAAAAAAAAAATACACTAAATGTCTGATTTTGACAATAACAAGATGGAGCCCTCTTGGATCAGCTCAAATTCTACAAAATACACAGCTATATTAAGCCAGGCTGAACAAGAAGTTTTTTTCAAGTCTTATTGGTCTTGAAACACCGTTTTAAAACCTGAATTTGAAATCCTGACCCTTGATTGAAATCCTTTTTGAAAGCCTTAACAGTGGCTTGAAGTATTAAACCTGACTTGAAACCACTATTTGCAACCTTAACTTCTAATCCTAACTACAAACTCTACTAGGACCGGACCGAGCTCAAAATAGCGCATCACCATACATGTCGCACATGGAACTTCGAGGGTTGGTTCACACGGGGAAAAAAAAACGCAAAAGCAAACCCCTAAATTAAAAGCCTAACTTGAAACGCTAGCCAAAACACTCATACAACTTTAAAATCTTTCTTGACACTCATTTTGTGTGACCGTAAAGAAAACAAAGAGGCTGGCTATGCATGCCCAAAAAAAAATCCATTCATCTATCCATCCTTCTATGCATTGGAAACCATCCAAAAGTCTGATCGTCATGGACAATCTCTTTTTTTCACCCCCATCAGGCCTCATTCATGTGCTCATCGATGCACATAATAATACATCTGCACACAAAGCAGCCGCAAGACAATCCTCTTTACTTCACCGGCCGCTAAGCTCTTTAGCAACTCGCCGCTATGACCGCTGTGCAAACTTGGCCTGTGTTCAGCATCAAACACAGATTTTTATATACTGTAGTAGCCAAGAGACCAAGACAAACACACACATGAAAAGGAGCAGCATCATCTCCATTCAATTGCAGCAAAAAATGGGGCCAAAACAGTTTCTTTGCATTCTCCTGTACATTAAATATTATGGCGCACCATTTTTTATTTATATCAAAAAAATAAATTGCAAACGTTTTGGTTGTTTTTTTTTGAGGGGGGCGGGGTTGGAACAGATTAATGGCATTTTTGAAATACCATTTTTGTTAAGCGTTCTCGTGGCATGAATTCAACTCGTATCTTAAAACGCAACTGTGTTGATAGGATAATTTTAAGCAGGCAATCGCGGCTCACGTAGTTTTGAGCCAGCGTGTTCAATCTGGGAGCACACAGGTCCATTTCCCACCTTAAGAATGGTCACAAACACACACACACACACACACATGCACGCACCCACACACAAGCACACTCACACACACAAACTATCACATTAATGCTGCGGGGTGGCCGCAGCTCCATTATTTCTCTGAAGAGATTTTTCAATTCCATGGCTGATGCTTGAGGGATTGTGTGTGTGTTTGTGTGTGTGGTGTGCATTTAGATATGTGTGTGTGTTTTCCTGTGTTTAGAGAAAGAAATAGAGACCAATACGCTGATGTTGGTGGGGGGATTTGGCCAGAAATGGCAACGTAAACCATTTACTGAGCCTACAACGATGGTTATCTGCCGTTTTTCCTTAGCATCTAAGGATTCTGTGAACGTGTGAGGCTGTTTTTACTCACCGACAACTATATTACGATTTTTACATGATGTGCTATATAGTTCACAAAAAATCCATGTAGAGTGATTGGTAATTAACGCACTAACTGTGTTCGGAATCATTCACTCATTCTATACTTCAGTGCTGTCAAATTAAAAAAAAAAGTGTTTTGCCTCCCTCTTGTGGCATCTATGGGCAATTATTAATCTTTTATAAATCGTGTGTCAATTACTTTCAGATTTTTGCTATACATGCATAGCAGGGCTCGGTCCAAACCCTCACATTATGAGCACTGTATTCTTTTTGGACCAATTCCAATTACGAAATTTGGAAGAATAAAATTCTGATGGGCGTTGACATTTGCGAAAGATATTAATCTAAGATTCATAATCTTAGTTTGGTTTCTTCTTTCTGTAGCTATGATTCTTAACATGCAGGTGTAATGTAGCTTTGATTGCTGAAATACATGTCATTTACAGTGTTGTTCTTATATAAAAGATATTTTTGTGCTACAAATTTACCTCCTATTTAATCTCAAGCTATACCACTGATGTGGAAATCATTCATTTTTCTGGTTCCGTGCATTGCGTCTTGGAATATATTTGATTTTCTATTTGCATTGAAGATACATTAAGGTTACTGTATAAGGGGATAACCGATACTCATTACACTTTCCAAAAGCACTACAAAATGGCGACCCGCTATATAGCGAACTATATAGTGGATTCCAAACACAGCCTGAGCTTCTTGGTGTGTCCTCCGGCCCTCCACCCCCCAGCACTCTTACCGGCCGCGATAAAGCTAATTGATTTCGGCCACCACTTCATTCTGACTGCATCGATCTGGTTGGAGGCGGCGCTGGGATAGTTGCTTGATTCTCCCCATCCCCGCACGCGAGATGACCGTTGTCGCCTCAGTGCCAAAACACCTCGGCAGAATGTGAGCGCTGTGCCCGCGTGCTATTGAAGTCCAACTGAAGTTTACAAATGAAAATCTGCCTCAACAAAAATATGCCCGCTGTGGTTGCCGACCAACAAATGGCAAATAGAAATTGTGGCTCTCTATAAGTTAGGTTTGCAGGCGAATGAATGAATGACATTCTGACTCTTGAGGTTTTTTGTTCGTTCAAGCTATCACGACTTGGCATTTTTAAGCAGCATTTTAACATTATGAAGAGACATAAGAGTGTAAAAATAATTTTTGGTATGTATTTTTTCCACAAATGTGAAATTCCAAATTTTACTATATTCAAAGGGGATTATTTTTACAAATATTTTGGTTGGATAGTAAATCGTTCAACTTGGATGAATTTGATGACACTTTTAAACATAATTTGGTGAAATTCTATATTCACTTTTAAAGGCATAGCAAATTCCAAATGATCTGACATTTTATTATAGCCCCCGCCCATAATAAATCCAAATAATACAACCTTTGGGGTACAACTCTGCCATTGTTCCTTTCAAGGAAAGAACAACATCGCATGGTTGCCAAAAGAGCAGCGATGCAATAACAGGGCAGAAGAGGAGGAAATCGGCTGACGGACCTCAAGTGCTGAGTTGTCTTTTTTGTTTTAAATGAGCAAACAACAACAAACGGCAGAACAATTAACTTTATTGATGATTTTCTCAGGTGGGCACTTTTTTTATTTCCTCTTCCCCATTTTCCATTTCGCTTCCTTCCTAGTACAACACACACATGCGCGTGCACAAACGAACACGCACACACCCACGCACACACTATCCAGCAATCACACAGTTCAGCAGCTTTTCCAGCTGGCATGCTATTCTCATTTACTTTTAAATCGAGGTCCAAACTGTGCAACTTTTATGATTTGATTTTTGTGTTGTCAAATTCCAAATTGTACTTGCATACATGTACAAGTGTTTATTTTCAACAATTTTTTTGGTTACATTTGAAATGGTAACTCACGGTGTATTGCTAAGATATGTTCAAATTCTTCGCGCGTATTTAACAATGTATTATTTTTTGGTCAAATTCCTGACTATTTTACTTGTGTCAGCAAATTTAAAATCATCAATCACATTTAGGACAAAAAATTAAAAAAAATCAAAAATATATTTTGCACAAATTTTAAATTGTTCGAATTTTAGGGCATATGTTAAGTATATTGTAGTAATAATAATAATAATAATGTAATAAACTGAGTGACTTTCTGGTCAAAAGTTTCGAGAATATTTAAAAAATTGGACGTTTGTGTTATATATAATTTAACAAATATTTATACAATTGTAAAACTAAAGGACCTCCCAACCTCACGCGCACAGTTATTTATTTATTTTTTTTTTAACGAGCGAAAAGCGACAACCAGCTGAACAATTAACTTTATTGATGATTTCCCCGGGTGGATGCTCTTTTATTTCCTCTTTTCCACTTTCCGTGTTGCTAACTTTCTGAAACAACATGTACCCGCAGACACACACACGCACACACACGATGCAGCAATCACACAGTCCAGTAGCTTTCCCGCCTGGCGTGTTCTTCTACTTTACCTCCGAATCAATTTCCTGTCAGGTTACAAGTGTGTCCTCCAGCAGGGGTTGTGACCTCCACCTGCTGACTCCATCTCCTTGCTTGAATTAAAAGTCTGCATCGCATTACACACACACCCACACCCCCACACACACACTGAACGCACATTGTATTACCTACACGAGGACAAAGAAACCCAATCAGGCTTTTAAGGTACATTTAGAGCATCGTTGTGGTAGCACTTGCAAAGCGACATGGGTGGATGGATCGAGGCATACTGGGAGATGCGAGGGTGGAAAGAGAGACAACTAAAAATAAAATGTGTGGGCTAGTAGAGACACCCGGGGTGTGGATCAATTCAGAACACTCAGCCGAGAGAAAGAGTCAACGGTGTTGTGCAGACATATTTTTGTCAGCGCAGTGGGAGTTACCGGCCTGATACGATAGTTGTGATTTGCTTGAAGTTTTTAGAGTCCATTAAGGCTGGCAAGCGCAGAAAGTCACCTGCAATAGTTACGATATCTCCCTAATTTGTCATCACAATACAGATAATGTGAGCAGAGATTTGTTGGCGGGAAAAAAAATAAGAGACCACTTGCAGCAGGGTTTTTTTCTGCCTTCTTGCCATTCTAATGATTAAGAAGTGGGATAGTTGATATTTTTTCAGATTCAAAATTTTATGGAGCAACTTCCAACTGATTAGCCGCCTAATGAGCATTCTACTGTTGCGCAATCACTCAATAGAGCTAATAAAATCGATGCAGCGTTTCAAGACCTTTGTCGTTATTTCACTGTTGGCCTCTGACGCCGTTCTTGTAGGAAGGGAGCTTGCAAACTTCGACTTTGAACTGGAAAGATGAACCATCCCAGGTTAGCTTAGCTAGATGGTACGAGAAAAATTTAATTTTTCATTTTTTGGACCATGACGTGTTTTTCAGCAAATCAATCGGGCTGATTTGGGATTTGCTGCTTTAACGCTAAACAAATAGCAAATGTGGATTTTGAATGTAAATCAAAACAGTCACCATAGTCATTACCGTACTTGGCAATGGTGAGACTGTAACGTGCGAAGTACGACATATCTTGATAGTGATATTATTATTGATGGGAGGCTGAATCGAGGCTGAGAAAGAAACTTCAACTTGTCAGACATAAGCAGTGTTGCCACGTCAGGCTGCTCCATTTCCATTTACCATATTAAAATTCTGTGCCAAGAGAGATCATGATATATCAATATTTGTACCACCCCAACTGCCGAGATGGGAGGCAAGATTGAGGCCTTCCTTAAAGAGCGTCTCCATCCTAATGACTCTTTTCAATGATTTTGATAATGAAGTGTGAATCAGATGATGCCGAGACAAAGCGAGAAAGTCCAGTATTGATCGTCTTAACATTTGGCCAGCCGCACTACAAACTTTGCCTCCTGGGACTGCTGGTCGATGCCTGCAACCTGACCTGAGCTGCAAGCCAATCGCCCGACTTTACATGCTATCTTCTCAACTCAAGTGGGACTTTTACCCAAAGCTGGAATTCATCCCAACTTCCTCCCTCCGCAGCGATAAAAACATATTAACGGTGACCTGCGACTCAGAGGTCCATGTCAACATCCTTTTACCCGACTGTCCTTGAACACAGCACCATTTGACCCCTTTGTTTAATTCTTATGAAAAAAATTGCAATAGCAGCACAAATTGTTGGCAAAAAATATATTATTGGATGTCCACAGATTTTGTCTTCATCCTTTTCTAATGAATTTTGTGCTAGTAAAAGCTACTAATAAGAACAACATTTTAGCAAAAGTACAGTGGGTGCACACATGGCTTTATTCCAACACTTGGACATCTGGCGAGTATTTGCCGCTGATCTATCGCAGCCCGCGGCTCTTAAAATAACAAAACAACAGATGTACACTCGTTTTCATATCAAGCTGCTTATTACGTCTGCAAGCTTTTTACCATGCTTCCACCCGTCCACCCATCCATCAATCCATCATGACTGCACCTCTCTCTTTAGCTCCCTGGATGCCTTTTAGCCCTGTCATTGGCAAGCGACCTGCATTATCGGACTGACTCGGAATGGAGATTTAGATAAGAGGCTGGGAGCTGAAGCGGAGCGGCAGTAGAATACCAAGAGAATACCGGCCAGGAGAAGGAGAAAAGCCCTGGGAGACATCGATTGGGAGGGAGGGAAAAAAAAAACGGCAATCAAAACAACCTCCACCCAATGTGAATTGAACAGTAATTAATAATAACGAAGTGAAAAGGGCCATTTTTAAGTGAGAATTAGCGGCGTCATGAGACAATAATGCAAACTACAGAGTGAGAGTGTGATTGTGCAGTTTTGAATACAGGTTTGGTGAGGTCTTCATATAGTACAAACAATAAGCGAAGACTTGTCTTAATTAGCTACAACATAAGTTCAAATTCAAACTTTGCAGTACTACTACAAGTATATGTTGTTAATTTTCCCCCAATTTCTTTTTTTCTAACAAAGGGTGTAGCGAAGCCTAAAATGTCCTTTGAATTGAAGGTAGAAATAATCGCGAAATTTAAGCGAGCAGGGTAAAAAAAAAAAGGCCATAAAATGTAGAGATTTAGGTTAGCAAAAATAAAAAGTGTATTTTTTTTATTTACATTATTTTATGATTACTGTAATTTTCTATACAATAAAAGTGTATGATGCTATCCTTACGGAGGCAGTTTAACTCATACAAGTACTGTACATAATTTCCCACCCCCCCAGAAAAAAAATTATATATATATATATATATATAAAAATTTATATATATATATATATATATGAGAGAATGAGAGGTTATAAAAATAAAGTTACACATTCTCTGGTTCCTTAAGCAACCAATAACATCTCAGTGAGTCCACATGCTAACTAGCTTAGTCATAAATAACACAAACAAAGAGCTTTCCGGGTCTTTGGTGATGCGAGGGCCTGGCCTTTGCGATCGATGGCAGCAAAGTGTTGTGGGCTGATTAGAGACGAGAGCGCGGGGTCAAAGCAATCTAAACGCTTCGCTCGTCCTTTTTTAAAAGGTGCACCGTCAACAAGGCATTAGCGTTAAAGGTTGAGGGTCGAGGAAACGTTTCACCACACATCCTGTATGTACTTTGGACAGAGGTGGCAAAAGTAATCGCACTCTGTAAAAAATGAAGGGAAGTATTGATTCAAATGATTTACTTATAAAAAAGAAAACTCAAAGTACAGATTCCTGCAAAATCTACTTAAGTACAGTGTTTGTCACCACCCACCGCTGCCTGAATAGCAATTGTTCAATGTAAAGTCATATTGTTTCTCAACAAAGTGATCCGACGCAATTTCTGTAGAGATATTTGTGCTGTGAACAAAGTGCTTGGGTGTTTGTAGCCTCTGTCGTGTGGATATTTTAAAAGCCTCCAGCTGCTTTTGCTTATAGACCGCCGGCTTCCAAAAACAAAGCTGAAGCCTCCACGTCAGCAAATATTCTAAATCCCTTTGCGACAGCATGCACGGCTGCCTTTTGGAAATGGTGCGTTTAAACAAAACTACTTTTTTTTTTTCTTTAAGTCAACAAGAAGGCTGAAGCACAGCATGATTGTTTACTACCGTTTATTATTTACAATATCACCAAATTCTTGACTATACGCTCCATATTGTATTTCAATGAAGTTTGTCAGTTGCTCCTTCACCCTCTCAAGTAACCCGACATGGTTCCCTGAGCTTTAAAGACCTCCGATCTATCCAAGTCATTTCATCAGATTCCCAACATAAAAATGGAGTCATGTAATAGCCGTATTGATTAGAAGTGTTACTGTTGATGTTGTATATCAACGAGTGTCACAACAAGCATCTACAGCGGGCGTACGTCCCCTGAGTGTCATTCGTCAAAGGTCAGACAGTATTGGTTACCGCGACAACCAACAGGAAGGAGACTGAAAAGAGCGACAGCGCCACGCATTCACATCGCACTCTGCTCCTTTGTCAGCCATTCATTGTTAGTGTGTGTGAAACGCTGCACTGTAGCACACACACACACACACACACACACGCACACACATGCAGTTAAAGCAAGTGTCCTTTTTTTGTTGTTTCTTTTTTTTTTTTTTTTTACTGCATGTCTGCGTAGTGTCATGTAAATGAGCATCCCTTGACCCCTTTCTCTCTGGCACCAACGCCCGTTAGTTTACGGCATCCGTCCCTCCAGTGTAACATGATGGTAAAGAAACGTTTTTATTAGGGCAGGCAGGATGAGACCACCCGTACTTTAGTGGACGGATGAAAACGAATGTGTTGTCACGTCGGAGGAGAGTCCGAGGATTTTTCTGTGTGTGTTCTTGTCTTTCTGTCTTTGTGTGGCACCACCCTTGATGTCCAGTGAAGGGATGTTTGGCCTTTGTGGGGACATTTTAGGGCCAAAATGCTGCTCTATTAAACCAGGGATTCCCAACCATTGTGTCATGAGAGAAATGATCCAATTTCACTTCCTGGGATTGCTCTGAAAAGTTACGAGTTGCTATCAATACGTGAACTAAAGTGACAGGCAGAACAAACTCTTCCACTAAATGGCCGAAGGTACAGTTCCCATTTATCACATTTCCGTTTATACAACAGAATAACTTCACTTTCATACCAACCCAACTAACCTAGTCCCAACTAACCTTAACTTCCTACACGAGCTACCAGCTGCCCACCTTAACGTCCTTACCTACCAGCTGCCCACAGACCAAACTACATACATTAACTTCCTTGCATAGATTAGCTATAGTGGATCACAGGCAATATTTTATTTTCCAAGAAAATAAGTCAACCTCTTGAGTCATGCATCCGTCCAATTCCACATGGCAAAATTCTTAATGATGGCACATCATTATTGTCTAGTCAGAAATCCCGAGAGATATGCCAATGTGTCTTGTCTAGAAATGGTCTATCTGCCACAGGTGTGCCGTTTGAATTAATGGGAAGGTAAAAAACAAGGCTATTGGTAAACGCCGGGCTTCCTCGATGCGAACAGCGACTTTGCATTCGATAAAGCAGGCGAGCTTTGTTGGCTTGTGAGGTGAATACCAATATGTGAATGAACGTTGAGGCTCAGAGAGAGAGCGGAGAAAACCAAACATGACGGAACGCTGGTGAGGGGAGAAGGATGCAAACTGCTACGTCATCCGTCACAGACGCAGAGGAAGTTAAAGATTTCTTTTCAACTCGGAGCTTGTCTTTGCATCCAATTCAACCCCATTACTCCAGCTCTCTCTCTCTGTCTCTCTGTCTCTGTCTCTGTCTCTCTCTCTCTCTCTGTCTGTCTCTCTGTCTCTCTTTCTCTTCTCTATTGCTCTGTCTCAAGGCAAACCTTTGAAACCTTTGATGCCCCCCCACTTTGAACCCTGCTGCTCTCCAGGATGTGTATTCATGTTATTTCGTTCAGTTACGACCGAGGTACGTCGTGCCTCTGATTTAACCCCCAGTATTGTGAACAAATGCTGTTGTAACAATGAGTTCAAAAGGTTTGAAGAGTGAAGTGGAAAAAGAGGAGATGTGAAATATGAACGTCAGTGGCGTGGAGGAAAAATATCAGACTATGCTTAGGTTTGCACGTCTGGCCAATCAGGATCGGTTTGATATGTCTGCCAAAACCACAGGGCTTGTGCGAGCTCAAGCGACCGGGGTTGGGGGGGGAGACCCTTCTTATGGAAAACTCATCAATGTGAGATCCAGTCAAGGCCAAAGCAAACATCTGCTGAAATGGCAGCAGGAGGCGTGTGTGTGTGTGTGTGTATGTCTCTGAGTGCTGTCAGACCCGCTTTGTCTCAGCAGAACTTTTCACAGCTGCTAAATACACACATGCGCATGTAGGCGTACACACAAACACACACAGGTCAATCGCGCAATGAAGAATAAAGTGCTATACTCCACTAGTTTCCATTCCGAGTTCCCCCTTTGGATTCACTTCATCAGTCTTCCACTGTCCCCCTAGCGCCCTCCGATTTTCTTTCCCATTTGGATTCTTTGGTCTTCGGTCTTCCCTTCAAATGATTTTCTAATGTTCTAATAACTGATGTGGAAGAAATGGTACTCCCTTCTTTTTGAGACTAATATTAGCCGTAATTTGTCTGTGGCACTATATTGATAACGTAATGTAGCATCGCAGTTATGACACACTACTTACCATCCTTGCCTACATGCCTGACTACCACTCTTCCTTGCCTAACTACAGACCTTTCATAGCTCGATTTGCAGCGCGGTAGGTTGTTGACCAACCTTCCTTCCTTAAAGCCTTTCCTTGCCTTCCTGCCTACCTATCGTATCCGACCTCATGACATACCAACCTATGACGGATTGACCGACCGGCCAACCGACCCTATAATACCAGCCAACCTTCCTACTCTACTTTCTCGATTGTCTCTCCCCTATCCACCATTATCAGTGTTTGCATCATTGCACACCCATTTATCTGACTGTGTCCAAGGTCTCTTCCTGCTAAGAGCTTCACTGCCTGGCATTTCAAAAGCAATTTAATTCTTTTCAAAGCACTTAAATGCGGCCTTGAACACACTGCCGTTCTATGCTTGAGAGTTTTCAAGTATATTACACAGCTTGTTATACAGCTTGTTCAAAATATGCTCACACCATATGACTCTGGTTGACTCGTAGTATTTCAAAAAGTTGTTTTGTCGCCGGGTGTCCATCAGATTCTCATTTGTTCCTTTTCAGTAGTCTGATTCCAAAATTGGACTATTATCGTATTGTCATTGAAATGTGTGTGGAATTTGAATCTTATACAACTCTAAGTGTGTCGTCCTCCTTATCTAGATGATGTCATATTTAGCCTGTTTAGGTTTGTGCCTTCGGGCGTCTTATCTTTTATTGTTCTGGTACAAATAGGTCACGTAGAAGTGAAAACCGCCCACTCACATACACACACATATAGTCCTGAAATTCTAAGGATGCGAGGGTCATTGTGGTGCCGCGCTCAACAGCTAAAACACACAACGCGAAAATTCCCGTCGTACAAAACGCTTCTTGTGGTTAAGCTCGACCCGTCTAAACCTTCACGCACACAACGTGGATTATCCTCATTTACAAATGTATGGCTTTGCGATACCGCCATTAGCCGACCTTGTGTTGTGTGTGTTTGTGTGTGCAAGCCAATGAATAATTCAGTGGGAGCATAAGGGTTAAAACAGGCGGAAAATACACTTGTTAAACCCGTCAAAGAAGCAAGCGGAACCCTCCGTCACAAAGAGGAAGGAGTGCAGACGTCTTGTCAGAACTTCCAGACGTCCTGTCCAAGAACATATTACTCAGAAACAAAAAATATATGTCAAGATACATTGTTTTCACTATATTGAGGACTGAAGGTGTCGCCAACACGTCTGTCATTTATACGCAATCAGAAGGGGGTTCCATTTACGTTGTCGTCATTACAACCGCACGGTCCGAGTTCTTTGTAAAGACAGACAGCGTTGGTTGTACCGGATTTTGTGGCAGTTGATATACACAATTGAGACTTTTGGCTCTTTATAATTAGTTTTTAAATCAATTGTGAGTGGAAAAACTAGTAACCATTATTAGGCTGGTAGATGACGGTGGCATGCTTTCAAACTGTTGCCGACTGTTAAAATAAATCAAAAAAGGAGGAGGGATTTTTTTGCTAATCTTAACTGTTTGGAAAATGGAATTGTTTGATTTTAATTTGGATGAAGTCTGATTGTGTATCATTAACTTCATATACAATGTCAAAATCTAAAGGGCCCCTTTCTGGATACACTCTTTAAAAAATTGTATGGTCATTGAGTGTATAATATGAAAACCTGTCTTACCTTTTGGAATTTAATTGAGTTTTTAGATGCCTTTTTTATTTTCATGTCCACTTCTGCAAATCTTTAGTTCCTTTTTTTTCTTCCTGAATGCGCCCAGCTGAACATAAGTGAGTGTGGCAGGCCCGGTTGGTGTGTCTTTGTGCATCATTGCTTTAGACTAACAACCCCCCTCCTCTTTGCTAAATACCACACACACACGCACGCACCCCCACACACACACACACACACACACACACACACACACACACATTGAAATTGTATGGAACTTTTTGAGACTCATACCAGATGTTCCTCCCTTCCTCATTTTCCTCCCCCGTCTCATTTTTCTGTCCCATTTCCTCCGTCATTCATGCTCATTCGTCCTTTTTTTTTGTGAGAAAAAAATCCTTCTTCCACTCCTCTATTATTCCGTTTCCATCCCTGTCTCCTCTATCCCCCATCCATTTTGCTCACTTTCCTTTCATTCTGCCGTTAATTTGCGCTAATGTTTGTACACGGCCTTCCTCTCCCCTCCATTCACTCCATTTGCGCTATAAGGATGCCACTCGTTCTCAATGATGCCGCTAATACGGTGGAAGTGTCGCCTTCATTCACTATCGGAAAAATCTCACATCCTCTCCGCAGCCTCGTTGTCATTCTCCACCCTGCGCTCCTTTCATTCCTCTGCCGGGATCTTTTTTTTTTTTTTCTTTCCCCTGACGTCCTTAGTCGTGACAAACTCATTTGAAACTCTCCGAGCGGTAAAGCAACAAATACGAGAATGCAAAACAGTCAGAGGGAGTACGGAGGGAGGACTTGATTTGCACACCTTTTCATTTTAATACCTCTTGGGTACACAGGCTGAATCTTTATGAGTATTAGTATTATTTCGACATTATTCATCATCTCTACCCGATTGTTTTCTTCTCCCCTCTTCTTCCGGTCTCCCTCTTTATGCTCCAAAATGAACATTTCATTGCAAAATTTTAACCTAATCTAAAGAAAACAGCCACTTAAGTCCTGCGGGTGTCGGTAGCTTGCTTTCAAACAGTTACCCACTGTCATAACAAATCAAGAAGGCGGCATTGGTTTTGGTCAAAACAACGCTACAGCCGAGCATTCAGATATTGTAATTAGTCGTTATCTTCCCCAAGTGACATTTTATAGTCTTCAAAATTTTGCCACATTATTGTTATCTCATTTTGAAAAATAGTACAATTTAAGGACTCGCACTTTGAAACTGTTGCCGACTGTCAAAACAAATCAAGAAGCGCACCTCTGCTGTCTCTGGCCTGCGAATGCTAAAAAGTCGCTGAAGTTTGCATTTGCGCCGCCGATGCAATTTCACACTATTGTAATCTAATCTAAATGCTTTCGAACGTAGCAAATTGTGGCTTTTCGTCATGGTTCATAAATGGTTGCAAAGATGTTCGCCGGCGGTTTTCTGCACCCGTGTGGAAAGATCTACAATCCATCACCAACTTCAGGAGAAAAAAAAAAAAGAGAACAATAATGGACTAGCTGAATGATTTGATTTGAATATGTTCTACTTCAGGTTTGAAAATGACACTTCACATATGCACAATTGCTATTGTGTCAGAATTACCACACTACTGGCCACTTTAAATTGCTCGACAACAACTCTCTGTATCAGTTGTCATTGTATCAGGATTCCAGCAAGCCAGAAGAAAATCTGGTAAAAATCATCTTGAATCATTCGAGAAGCTGCAAATTATTATGTTATGTTGCTGCCTTAATGAGCTGCCATAGAAGAGCTTGTACTAGCTTGGTTGACGCTACTCCTGAAACATAACCGCAATTTTCATTATTTCTACAACTATCTGTTCATCCTAGTCACTTCCCACCACTCGTCCATTTTCCATTTTCCCCATCCTCCTCCCCACGTCTCACTCCCCACAAAATATCCATATATTGATCCAGCCGCCTGTGATACGTCACAGTGATTGACAATTACTAATTGGCTTAAGCTCAACTCCCTCTCCCGGGAGATTGTTGTGCTGTGCCTCATCTGGATACAGCTGTCCCATTATCCCACAGCTGACACCTTGACCCCCGAGAGACTGGCAGGGGGGGGCTCACCAGTGATAATAATAAAAATAATAATAATGCCTTTATTAGTCCCACAATGGGGAAATTCGAGATTCAAATCCAGGCCTCCTGGGGAGACTGGGTCCTGAACGCGGCGCCTTAGACCACTCGGCCATCCTGGCAGCCACGAGATTCGAACCGAGGCCTCCTGGGGAGACTGGGTCCGGAACGCGGCGCCTTAGACCACTCGGCCATCCTGGCAGCCACTCGGCCATCCTGGAGATAGTGAGGTGGCGAGCGAGTGAGAGAGGTTAAATACATCTAAAATTCAGACATCATCTTTTCAACCTCCACCTATTCTTTGTGTTTGGGGATAACATGCTGCTTTCTGATGAACACGCTCATGCGGAAAAAGAATTAATTCGGAGGGAGATTACGTGAAAGCCACTCGGGTACAAAAGCAGCCAGTGTTTGCTGGTAACGCTGAGTCCGTTCTTCACGTTTTTGACACCCAAAGAGGGAAAATGCAAAGTGGAAACCCGCAGCAGCTTAGATGACCTATTGCAGCAATATTAATTTGTGGCTATTGCCACATTGAAGTTGCGTTGTAATAATGATCCCGGTCAAACGGATCTAGAGTGGAACCTTAATTTAACGGTCCCAGAATCAACAAACCTTGGATTCAACTGAAAGTAAATAGTGTTCAGTCTACTTTTCTATAGCATCTAATCATAATGAAGGTGAAAAAAAGAAACGCGAACATCATGGCACATCAATGACATTGATTTTATCCGCTGAGGTTATCAATGGAATCACGTTTATCCTCCAACTGTACAACTAGGTAAGTTTGGATAAACTTTAAAAATGGAACATGAGTTCCAATAATTTTGTACTTTACTGGATATTTTTTTAGGCTACGAAAACGTGCAAAACAATTTAAAATGATATTGAATTGAGGTTCCACCACGTAAAAAAAAAAGAAAGAAAAAAAAGTGAAAAAGTTGTAATATGTATGCTCGGCCAGTAGTTAGCACTGTTGCATGTCCAGGTTGTAAAAGGTGGTTGACACACATTGATAAATAGGATGAGCTTGATTTTGTGATGTGAGTGATGCATTACAATTATCGAGACAAATGTGAGCCTTTCCCGCTATGCTCCGTTCAAACTCAGCAAAGGCACGATTCTCAGATGTCTCTAAAAGATTACCACCCGCGACCTACCGGAGAAACATTTTCATAGGAGGTCCATGATCACTCCATTTAATCAGCCTTCTAATTAGCAATCGACATCCATTGCAGCCAAAGTGAGCTTCATGAAAGTTTGTTGCAGTCCTGGTGACTCGATTTTTGTTCCTTAATGGATTTCAGTAGTGCGGCTCCACTATCTCCACCTCAAGTGTCCTTGAGCAAGACAGTCAGTGGGTCTGAAACTCATTCAAGAGCAAAGAGGCGACCCCCCTCGCCCCTTGATTAGTTTTGCTCTATTGAGGAGGCAAGGACCAGAACAGAAGGTCTCAGAAAAGGCCGATAAGCCTTTAAAGGCCCCCTCTAGCCCACCCCCACACGTCGGTCTGACATCCACGGCGGCCCATTCATCCAGTGAGTGACAGCGCGTTTAGGTTGGCATTAGCCCACCATGACCCCAGCTGACCCTCGGAGATCCCCGGCACTGTGATCTGGTCGCCTTTAATTGCTTGGAAGCATTTTTTATTCATTGCGCTTAATAGCTTGATTGCACAACAGGATTTGCATCGTTGCAGCAAGCAAGTAAAGATATTGAGATGGCTAATAAAAGCTTATCAATATTTGATGAAAACTTCTAAGGCTCCTTTATACTTAAGTGCATTGTGGCCACTTTTGTTTTCTTCAACATATGCATCAGGCTGGATGTAAAAAAAAAAAAAATGTGGTCACTACCATGGACATGTATGCTGTCCGCTGTAGTGACTGTTGCGTAGGTATGACATCAAATAACAAGAGTTTTTCTTCAATTTAGCATTAATTACTTAAGATGGGATGTACGTTACAAAAATTAATTACAACTTTAACCCCTGTTTCAAACTCAATGCAAACACATTTTTTGAAACCAAAACCCTGTCTTGAAACTCTAATTTGGAACCTTAGGATTTGATGCCGCAACACTGTCTTGAAGCCCTAATTTGAAACCCTAATCAAGGTGTGAAACCCTAACACTTCTTTGAAACCCTAACCAAGGCTAGAAAACTGCATTTAAAACCCCACCAGGGCTTGTAACCCTAATTTGAAACCACAAACATTGTTTGCAACCCTAACTCTATCTTGAAACCCTAATTTCAAATCCCAAACATTTTGCTTGAAAGCCTCATTTTAAACCTTCACATTTATTTGCAACCCTAATCCACCTTTGAAAACTTAATTGGAAACACTAACCCTTGTTTGCAACCCAACCTTGCACTACAACACCGGCTTGAAAACCAAATCTGAAAGAGCACTGATGTGCTTGCGGAATGATTTAACTTGTGCGGACGAACACACGTACTTAAAAGCCAACAGCCTTTGATTTCCACACGCTATTGATCATCAGTAATTGTATGTCGAGCGTTAGAGTACACGCCGGGTTCTGGACACGGGAACATGTGAGCCTGTTTGTGTTTTTCTCATTGATCATGCATGGATTGTCGGGAATCAACAGGATGATGCAATGTTTGGGGACGTGGAGGGCGATCACGGATAGCGTCAAGGTTCCAATTGATTAGCGGTGTCGCCTTGCATGTGTGATGACCCTAATTAGCCCCGTTAAATGAGCCCCTCGCTGGCAAGACCCCCACCGGCCCGCCGATGCACACGCCACCACTCGGCAGGGATGCTGGATGACCCACATGGGTCATTGTCCTTCACTATTTTTATTACCCCGCCCCCCCTTTTACTCCCTGCCGTTTCATCACGGGGAGGCAAAGTTTTCTTAGAACTTTTTTTGATTTGGGAACTAGGCAGAGGGGCTGAGTCACTTAACAATAAGGTAAGAAAAAAAAAAAACAATCGCCATGTCTATGTAAAATAGTTTAGTTCAAAGGGAAATATTCTAAATGAATAAAGTTACCATTTTACAATTAGCCACTTAAAATAAATACAAAAAGCATCAAATTAAATAAAAAAATATTCATTCTTTTTAATTTGTGAAATTTAATATTAAATTTTAATTTTAAATTATTTCATAAAATATGTGAAATAATGTTTTCAAAATTATAATTACCATTAAAATATGTACATTTTTAAAACAGAGTGAATACTTTGTTTTATTACTTGAAATAAATACATTAATCAAATATTAAAACGTTAAATAAGTCCATTTAAATTGATCAATTAGGGACAAATAAGTCTAAATTAATGCATATATATTAAAAAAAAAGTTATGTGACAGTTGGTCAAGATAATAGAAGGAAACCACTCCTGATGTAAAAACTGTCGGCAAATGAGCCCCCCCTACCCTGCCCAATCCCAGCCCAGGTTGACAGAGAAGCCCTTGTTGTTGTTGTTGTCGCCACCTCATACCCCATCTTGAGTCTCAATGAAGCTCATTCCTTTTGTGTCAAAAGCCCTCAAAGCCAATTAAGGCTTGTCTCGGCGCCACCTCCTGGAGCTTCCTTGTGTGCCTTTTGTTTTTTGTTTTTTTGAGGGAGGGGGTTTGATTGATACTAAAATGTTTGAATCGTGGCCCCCCAAAAAACGAAAAGGATTTATTTCTATCGTGGGGCAGTAGAGCAGGCTAAAGACCCAAAAGAAAGAGATTTTTGGCTCGGCTTTACTTTGCAGGATCGTATGTGGACTGTGAATGTTTTTCACAACCCCCACGAAGGGCGAGAGGTGTTGTTTTGATTGATTTTCAGCAGGGTTACGCATTAGTACACAAGCCAAACTTTACCAAGAGGAGTCGGGATCCTGTGAATTGTGTTCAAATACGGATACAAATGTGGATAAACATTCGCTTCACGCAAATACTAACAGCTCTCTCCAAGACTACCAAGCAAAGTATGTTATGAAAAATATCAGCGTGTTGTTTAGGGTTAGAAAGAGGTGGAAAGTTTCCAGTTGGAATTAAAACGGGGAATTTTGTATATATTTCAAATTGGAAATTCTCCAAATAAATTATGGGAATTGACCAGGAATTTGGGGACATCATATTTACACAGAAATATTTTTCTTTTTTGTCATAAGAAGACATTAATAGAAAATAGATTGCCCACGAGTGGTCATCCTCAACTCATTCACACGTGGGCATTTATAGCCATCAACCTGAATCCAAACGTTAACTGCCGCTCATGAATATACACCTCAAGTACGAGTACACTCCAGCGGTTGGGCGTGAAAGATGAAATTCAAGCTTCGATCTAACTGAAATGACAAACAGATGCCAGTAGATGGCAGTTGTGCATTTGAGATGGCACAGTTTTTGAGTAGAAGATAGCAATTAGGCAGTGAATCTCTGCTTTTTATGTGCATTATTAGGGAAAAATGCCAGCATGTTGGAAGTCGGGTATGTTTAGGGATGTCAGAAACATACAGTCTGAGTCTGAATATGTATGCCAGAAACAGAATGTGTGTTGTGCCAGGTAGTGGAAAGTGTGTGTGTGTCACAGTTGTAAGAAAATGTAACAAAATGCCTTGTGAGAAACCCCATTAATGCTCAACTCAAGCCAACTGGTGAGTCAGGTCCACTCACTGCGGCGCGCTGCGTTTTCAAATCAATTATTAATATTTGCTTACGTCCTAAATACGTTTTCAAGAAATGCTAATCGAATATAAACCCAACAGGGTTCTGAGGTCGGCAGTCTCGAGTCAAATCGTGCAGCCCGGAGTTCAAAGCAAACATGGTGCATAAGCAATTAGCTGTTGTGCTGCACGCATATGGAATAAAAAAAGTGTTCTAAAATCACTGGCAATATGGACAAGTCAGATTTGAAAATGGTTGGCAGTGTATGAGCGGAGAGTGCCACAAAGTGTGGCATCATCATCAAGTGGTCTGAAAAAGTGGAATCCTCTTCATCCGAACCCCACTCTCGCCCTCACATTTAAGAAGCCGTCAATTGCAGCATCTCAACCTCTTCCACGTCTTGGTCGTCCTCCCCGTCGACACTCATCAGATAAACCGGTCGCTTTGAACCGATCCCTCCCTGCGCGTCTGAAGGATAAACACAATATTGCAATACTCGCAAATGAGATTTCCTCGCCGCCCAGGTGTCAAAGCAAGACACTTTCTCTTTCATGACGGCCTTTTCTTCACAAACCTGTTGATGCGCCACTCGCGGCACTCGAGGAAGATGCGAGCGCGCATAGCCAGATTATCGGCGGTGCGGTGAATAAGCCGTCTGGAAGATTTTGGAAACACAAACAAGACAGGAGCTACACTTTGAGATCATTACTGAGTAAGTTCAAGTGCTCATAAAAATGTGGTTTTATTCCTAAATCTAACATTATGTACAGTTTGAACAATAACTCTGCACTTACATATTTAAATGATAAAAAATAAAAAATTTAAATTATTGCATATAAAATAAAATTTGTTCAAATGTTTAAATCCAAACAGTTTTTGAAGGTTCAATTCAAGTGGTTTTAATTTCAAAGTGAAATACAACGGAATGGTACTTAGGCAGTGATTCTTTCGTGTGCCACTAGAGGGAACCCACGTTCGATATGAAGCCAAAATGTAAGACCACACGCGCAAAGACCAAAAGTGGTATTGGGCGTTTGCAAATGCAATCGTCATGGCGAGATTCCAAAAAGTCCAAAAAATGCCACACAATTGCAACACCTGTGTGAATTTAGATTATGAAGTTGTTATAATTTGGTTTACAACTCCAAAAAAAAAGATGAGCTAAGAATTTTCACGATGTAGTATTTGCATTTATTTTCGTTTATGATTATTTGGCAAACAGTTCCCAAAGCAGTTTTAGACTTTATTAAAAGACATTATATGTGAAATCATAAATTTGTATCCCTTTTGGAATATACCTTTGACATATTGTAACTGTTCATGTGTTTTTACTTCACGGAAAATCTTAAATATAACAGCCAATCAGCATTTGTCTCACTTGCAGGCTCAGCCAATCACAGACAACACGCCAACAGTGATCAACTTTATTTTCTTATTTAGTGATAAATTAATCAAATCTACTTGTTCTCTTTGGTCCGTAGTCCGTTTGTGCATACAGTGCAGGTTCTGCTGTTCAAATTCTGTCTCTAGCGACACTCAAAATGTCGACATGGAGCAAAATTTGTTCGTCTTTGTTCAAGTTTCATGGAGTGCTGGTATTTTTACTGCTTGATCAATGTCACTCAAAAGGCACCTAATCGTTTTCATTGAAGCGGAGAACTGCCAAGGCAACGATGTCACTGCAGCGTTGCCATCATTTCAAAGAATTCACGCGTTGGACAGATTCTAGTCTACCGCCACCATCCAGCTTCTATTGTTTCAATCGTCACGGATAAATTCTCTCCAGTGTCTTTTTTTTTCCCTCAGCATCCTATCCCCTCAAGTACGGCTTGCAAACTCGGCGACCTTGTCATACTCGCAGCCACTTGTGTATTCAACGTCACAGTGAATTGGAACACGCTTGCCAACGTGTTGTACACGGTGAGGACGCAAACACAAAATGAAAGTGGCTCGAGGCAAACGGATGTTTAAAAAAAAAAAAAAAAAAAATCAACTCCAGGAGAATCATGCATCTATGAACAGGCGTTACCCACGAGCAAGCAATTACAAAAATGGTTGCTAGTATTTTTCACATGGGAGCTCTGTAATACAGTAAATCCTCGCTATTTGCGGGGGATAAAGACTGAGCCCTAGCGTGAATAGCTGGGTTTGGTTTTAAATTCAAGTAATTGATTTCTACAATTAGAAATGTGCATTGCCGACTATTGTAGTAGTGTAAACTGTGAATGTGCCACCAACTATGACCCCAAGAAACTTAAATATAATAGTCAAATTTTTAAACATATCTCACAACGTTGCCCTTCAAAATAAATGGCTTTATTTGATTTACTCACGGATGCGATCCACCGATACTTACAAAAAAAAAAAAAGTATGTCCTCCTTGGCTATATAGTTGGTGCTATAGTGCAGCAGTTTGCCACCATTTTGTCTGTGTGTGTGTGTGTGTTTGATCTCTCAAATGTACCTAATAAAGTGTCCTATGAATGTCCTGGAGAAGGCGTTCAAGTTCATTGCAAAGGTCAGAGCAATCAGGGATGCCAACAAATTTTGATGTAGGGTTTATATACACGGTATGTTTAAAAAAATCCTGGCCTATGGGCGCGCAAAAATAAAAAAATAAAATAAGCCGCCAAAAAAAGTGAAATTAATACTGTGCAGCATTATAAGTGTCAGAGGAGGAAGTGGACTGGAAAAAAGAATGGTGAGGAAAGATGCATTGTGGGAGTTATTGATAACAGAGGAGCGAGGCGACGAAATGGAGGGAGCTTATTATGGCGGAGAGGTCAAGCATGCAGTAATGCCCTGTCTTGTCGAAAAGAAAACATGCCTTTGTGTGGGAAACGTGCGTGTGAGTGTGGCTCCAGCGCACTCTCTTTTTGTCGGTCAAACATTACAGAACGGCGATAAAAAAAATATTTTATTGTGTAAATGCTGAGAGACGATGAGCCTTCACACGCTTCAAGCCCACCGTCGTCAAAACAAAATCAGTTCTGTTGTGTTCCTTTCTATTGCACTTAATAGCGGCGGAATCGCTCAAGGGTTCGAGCGCCAGTCAAAGGACAACTTTTGTTTGGTTTGGGACAACTGCGATATTACTTTTCTTGGTGAAAATGACTCGATTTATTTAATTTTTTTAGTGCGAGAAGATCAAAGGCAATGAAGCCATCCAATGGGTTAGCGCTAATGACAGACATTCGAGTGTGTGTGTGTGGGGGGGGGTGCGCGCGTGTGTCACAATGTTGAATTGGATTTTTTTGTCATACAATGAAAGGACGCTGATGAAAATCGATTTTCTATTTTGTTGTATTACATATACGTAATTAAATGACAAAAAGTGCATCTTTTTTGCGACGACTGTGCTATTATTTTTTGAAACCTCACAAATTCCGATTTTTGCTATGCGAAAATGAAAGGAATGATGTCATGGCACAATTTTTTCTCGCTCTTTTCAGACATTTTAGATATGATGAAAATGATCGCCCCCTCTTGTGGTTAAATAATGGTACTGTCCCGTCTTTTTAAGTCATTTGCTGTCCACCGCAGTTGCGTTTCGGTGATTTTTCTCGTTATGTTGATTTGTGCTGTATTTGGACATTGTACTCGACCCTGCCTGGAATAATAAAAAAAATGGCACAGTCCTGCTTTGAAATCACATGTAGAGGACAACAAGCAATGTGTATCAATGTGAATTTGCTGAAGGTTATCGGCAAACATCTCGGTCAGGTTCACGGTTTCAAAGCGTGACTGTGTGAGCGTGTTTCAGTACGTGCACAGCACTACACACTGCCCGCGGAAAGGTCACACATACACGAACATACACACATTGCACCTGGAGGACCTAACCAGCACGGACACATACGTGTGGAGAAAAGTGTTACATCAGCACAACGAAGTAGCTGTAATTAACATAAACACATTAGTTATGCTAATAAGGCGTTTGTGTGTGCGTGAACGCGGAAGCCATTAGCGTATTGATTGACAATAAATCCCCAAGTGTTTTTTCTTCTTTTTTTTTTTTTTAATCATGACATCATAATCTCAATGATAAATTAGCCGACGTCTTAAAGAGAATTTGAGTAGAAGACAGCTGTGAATGATGCACACACGCGCACACACACACACACACACACACATTCTGTTAATTATTATTTGGAATAATGAGACACAAACGACTCATTAAATCTCTCCTTGACCCGGCGCGCCACAAAGTCTTTCTTTTCCCGCCTTTTCTCGCCGTCGTCTCGCTTAACTCCGACGCAAAGGAGAGAGGATCCTTTCAGCTGTGAATTATTAATTAGCATTCAGGCTAGCCTCCGAATTCTCTCTGACCCACATCGGGAAGAGAAGAAGAGGAGGAGGAGGGGCTGTTTTTTTTTTCCCGCCTGAAATGCAAATGAGAAGCTTCTTTCAGGTAGATACGCGGGAGGTATTACGGAAAAGTTATTATTAGGATTTTTTTTTTTTTTAAATAGTTGGATCTCTGGAGTGGCTGCCCACAAATTAAGCATGGTTGACGTTGTTAAATTAGCCTGTGGTGGTTTTGAGCAAGGAACATTCATTTGTAGTCTGGGCAAGATGTCGTGACTGTCTGCTACTTTGGAGGGAGTTTGAGAGATCTGCTACGCCAATTGACAAAGTGTGATTGGATGACTTGATGAAGAAGTGCTGCTTCCGTATGTGAAAATGCAACACAATATTTATGGGTTTTCACTTTATGGAAAGAAGTGTTTAACTTTTTTTGTAGTCTGAATGTGGAACACTTGCAGTGTTTCCAAAATTCTCCAATACCTACCACACAAAAAATGCGTGACATTTTGCAAATTTTCTTTTTCTTTTTTTTTTTTTAAATATTTGCAAGATGGGTTGGAAAATGGACCCAAGTTGGCAACACTGAGTAGCACTTGCTTTGTCGCAACGTCCCTACGTTGTCCCTGGTTGTCATGGTATCAGAAGTGGTACTCTGCAATTGCATTAAAGACATTTGCCTTTCAAAGCCTTACAATTTCAAGACGAGTGTGAGAAATGAAAGTTGAGTGTGTTTTAAGAATGACCCAGACATGTAATGAAGACATCTGGAAATTGTTTTAAATTTTGAGGAAAAAGAAATGCGTGTCTGCTTTAAAGCAGTCTGGAAACACGGTCAAGGGTCTTTTTGTTCCGCCTCGATATATATCGTGTGACTGCTATCATGAGACTTCACCAAGCACCTGACTGTCACCGGAAATGATTACTCCGGATTACATGCGCGCATGCAAACATGCTATTGGTTTCGCATCAAACACACACAGACGCGCACACACACATACTCATGCCGTGATCAATAGGTTTCCCTATCGGGGGTGATCAATTCTCATTCTAATCCGCTCAATGTGGCCGTTAACGCCACGTGCCGATCGTCAATAGCTAAATCGACAACATCGCCCGTTAATCCCGAATTAGCATTGATCTCGTTCGCGCCAGGCAATGAGTCTCGAACAACCACGTGCTGTAATAGAAATGAACCATGCACAAGCGATCTTTAGACTTGGTGAAGCAGCATGTAACTCGGTTCCAAATGTACGTAAATAAAATTGTTAACATAAATTAACTCATGTTTTACTTTAAATATCAAACCTTGTGTTCCATAATCAGTGTCTGTGTTGCACAATTTCTCCTCTTCCTGCCATCATAATTCCACGAGGTGAAGCAGCATGAGGCTCATTACTCGGTTTTCTACTTGTATGTTTCCAATCATGCTTGCTTAGCCTCTTTAATTGCAATCTCTAAGACGACCAAAGACTCTTTTATTGTTTTTCTTCCTGTAATATTGAAATATTGCCTTAGCTGGTACGCATATTGTGCCGCAAGATGGTAGCTTGGTTGTAAACGTTGACATATAATTGGTGACGCAGCATGTGGTTCACTACCCGTGGTTGTTTTTTGTGTGTGCAACTGCATGCTTGTGATCAAGCGTATGACTTCTTCTCTAAATGAAATAATAATGTTTGTCTTTGGACTTAGTGTAGCAGCATGTGGCACAAGGCCAATGGTTGTTTTCATACCCTCCTTCCATGTTACTGCCAATTACATGTTTGGTATCAAGAGGTGGCTGAAGTGTGACAACAGCACAAAACTGTGTACTGCATTCTGCGTTTGTACAATTTCTGTCCTAAATCAACTCAGATAACAGTCGATGGTCACAGAGAACATATTAAACTTGTAAATCCAAAAGGTACCACAGCACTAGAAAAAGCGCACAATGACTTTTATTTTTTTTTCATTTTTGTTCTGGCGAGTAGGTCATAGAGTTCGGATCAGAACTG
Organism: Idiotropiscis lumnitzeri; assembly: GCF_059441095.1. Taxonomy (NCBI): domain Eukaryota; kingdom Metazoa; phylum Chordata; class Actinopteri; order Syngnathiformes; family Syngnathidae; genus Idiotropiscis; species Idiotropiscis lumnitzeri. The sequence continues at coordinate 5,554,224 of NC_142399.1, read as the reverse complement.
TACATATGACTGTGAACGAGAAGCAGGTCACCCATCAGAGAAGAGTTCACAGACGGTGACGTAACACCGCCACCCGTCTGCCTCGAGCCTTGTCACGCGTGGCAGATGTTTGACTTCTGTTGTATGGCAAGTTGTCGAGGACAAACTTGTCACCACTTTCAAGTTGAAGGGGCCAGTTGTCACCTTTGATACAGAAAATCTTCATCATTGGCACTAATTAATGTCGGATGACGATGCGTAGTCATCCCGGTGTCACAGTAGCTATGGTTTCTAGCCAGGGGGTTGGAGTGGGTTTCACTTCCTGGCTCGAGAAGACCAATGTTCAAACCTGAGCAAGATGGCCGCCTTAAAAGTGAGTTTGCCGCAACATGTCCAAAAAAAGCATAGCATGGGCACTTTATCCCATTTTGTCAACCCGTCCATGACTTGGACACCCTTCCATCCTGACACTTTTGTTCTTTTTCCTCAAAATAATTGTCCTGTGCCTTCGTCCTTTTAAAGCGATTCCATCATTGTATTTAACCCCCTCCCTCCAAAAAAACTTCTCATCCTGCGTCCTCCGCCCCAAAAATAGGTGAGCGTTCCGTCGCAGGTACGAAAGCAATTTTCAATCATAAAGTCAAATCCATGCAGACTTGTGAATTCAAATTCCTGTCGTTGCCATGGCGACAACTTTTCACCTATATTAGAGTGGTGTAGAATTATAAACTCAAGCAACACTAATTAATGTTTGATCTTAAAGTCCCATCCGTTGTTACACTGGTGACTAGAGATCACCTGTCCTTCCTTGTTTTCCGTCATGCTGGTGCGCCAGCACCATTGAATTTCATTTTCAGCCTTGTTGTTGCTGCTCTTAAATCCGCACTGTCTTTTTTTTTTTCATTGTCTTTATTTCCATGGCGAGTCGAGATCACTTCTTTAGTGTGGTGTGTAATATAGCCCGTACAAGCTATGCCGAGCCTCAAGCGAGACGATGTAATAACGTGTGCCTTAAATAACAGCGTCCAAATCATTGTCATGTGACACCGACTTCAATTAGTGAGAATAGTGGTCCTGCAGTGGACCAGCCCGGTAAATCCAATTTTTAGACTTTTTTTCCGCAGTACCACAAGATCTTAAAGTGTCACCAAGTGAAAACAGCTTTAAAAATAAATAAATAAATAAACAACTTTGATATCTTGTTGACGCGCAGAGGAACAATTTTACCTTGTTGCTACTACTTGTAAAACAGCAAAACGTAATAATTTCCTCCTTGATGCTACCTTGGATTGCAATAAGGTACCCGATGTTAATTGTATTACAAAATAAAAGGATTTAAAATGTTGGTGGACCAGCCTGGACGCAAATTGTTAGCAATAGCATCGTTAGGCTCTCTGATGAGTTGTCTTTGTCATTTGAGCTCACATGATATTTATGTCTAAACATTGTTACAACACAGATGTGTTCTGTTCACATTTATCTTGGTTTCTTTGTGAGTCGCAAACACCTGAATGGACCTTTCAGTACGAGTAGACAATGAAGTCACTGTTGTGCACCACTCCTGGAGGAGGGGCAACGAAAAGGATTTGAGGTTAGAAGACACACTAATTACACCCGTTTGACATTCAATCCGCCCGAGACAGCAGATTATGGTTCTAATCCCATCATCGGCATCATCGTGGGATGTTATTACACATCTACGTGGGATGTTCAGTGAAAGATTAAAATCAACGCAAGCTAGACGAGAGATGAAAGCATGGTAGCCACTCGACTTGATAAGATCTGACGGAGCCGACTATTTTGTGTACATAAAGTTAAAAAGTCATGTTGAGTTTGTTTTTCCGTTTGTCGGAGGTTTTCAAAGGGCAGTTGCGATCTCTCAATGCAGACACTGGAATGACCTACAATTGACTTTTCATAACTTCACGGACAATTGAAGCTAATGCTGATCATGATGTGCATCCAACAACACTGCTGCTCAATCGGGTGACGCTCGTGTCATTTCGAAAGAAATGTGCTGCCTCATTCTTGGAAGAACTTTACAATTTGCAAGACAACGCTGCAATGGATCGTCTTGATGACTTTGCAGAACAATCTAATGTGTGCTGTTATCAGAAGTTAACTCTGCTCATCCAGCAACACGTGACCTTAAATACTTAATTTCATTCTATCTTTCCCCGCTACGATGACAATAAAAGATTTTTATTCTTTACCCGCTACGAGATAAAGCAACAGTTGACTGTCTGGAAAACCTTGCCGAATAGTCAGACACTTAACGCTGATAAGAACGTGCATCCGACAACACTGCAGCTCCCGTAAGCTTTCGACTTTGCTGCCGCCGTTGCTTTTATTTTCTGGCGGAAAAGTCGGCCGCCCAAGTACAACAAGTGTGTCAAAGCGAGTACATACGGCATCGCGCAAACGAGCAGCGAGTTAACGCCGGGCGAGGAAAAGCTGCAAGTGGAGCAAAACAAAACATCACAAGAACAAAATGGTAGCAGTGTAACCCCCCCGCCTGCCACCTATGCCCCCCCCCCTCAATCCCCAGTCAGTCTGGGAGGTAACAGAAGCCACTCACAGGCCGACATACTTATCCAGACAGACTAGACTTTTGTGAGATTGAATCGGCTGTCCCAGGGGAGAGAGCAACTAGCTCTCCATCTACCGAGAGCAGCCCTTTGGGAAAGATGAGGAGAGGTAGGGTGGAGGGGTCACAAGGGGGTGGGGGGTGCTAAAGACAAAAAAAAAAGAGCGAAGGGCATTCGCCGCCGTCGCAGCGAAGCCCGACAGCTCCCTCTGTTGCAACTCGTGGAACGACACCTCCTTTTTCATTCATCCTCTCCTTCTCCTCCTTAGCAGCTGGCGCTTGATGAAATATAAATACCACGATTACAGTGTTGTAAATTATTACCCCCCCCAAACCTCCCCCGAGAACCTCAGGCTCTTCACTAGCGCTCTTTCAACTCGTTCCAAGCATGTCGGAGAATCTTTGAAAGACTCCAAAGACTCCCTTGCCAAGACACTCTAAGAGCATTGCGGAGCTGTCTAATTACTGGAATACTGAATACGCTACTGTTTAAAATTCAAAATCGATGGGTAGCCGTTTACTGTGACACTTAGTCATTGTACTGCATCCATGGAACCAGCCCGGTGCTCCTCTAAGCTTAACTCTATGGATGTTCATATCCAACAAGTGGAAGGAACATTTTCCTGTGACGACAACCTGTGCAGGTTTTATTGACTTTAATGCAACAAGATGATTCTGCATTGCTGCAGAGAGATATAAAACAGGCTGCTGGAAGTCACCAGCCTAGCTTCCACCTCACATTCTCCTCTCAGCTTCTATCCGATGTCAGGAGAATTAATTATCAGACTAAAACCCCCATAAAAAGGGGAAATCTTTAAAGTGGCCGTTGGGGGGATGGAATATATGGCGACTGCTTCGGAACTTTTAGAACCACTCGAAAAAGAGAAATAAACAACCAAGTCTTACTCACATCACAACAGGAGGAGCGGCAAAGCCACTAAAGTGAAAGAAAAAAGAATGCAAACACATTATAAGACAAGTACAGTAATTACACACAGCCTTGACTTTTTAAATTTAGTTGCTAAACCAAACCACAACAGCAGTCCACAATGAGAGTATTGTTAGTGAGAGAAGAAAGAGTCGCCCTCTCTCCCTTTTTCTCCTTCATGCCTACAATTCTTGCATCAGGTAGCACCGAACCGATCCGAGCCAAGCGGTGACCAGAGGTCTGTCGAGACACCGGCTTGAGGAACAACCGCTCAGGAGAAATAAAAGTTGCGCGTCGCAGTGACGCGCGAACGCTCACCGGGTGCCACTGTGCCGCAAATGTTACAACAACAACAAAAAAATACAAATGATTTAATCCACGCACGCACAATTACGCTCCGCGTGTCTCCAAGATGCGTCAACGCGTGCGTCAAATCGTACGTGCGTGCGCAAATTCGACCGTTTTGCGCCAAAGCCAAACAGGCACCGGGGAGCATTTCAAGCTCATCCTCGCGAAGAATCTCTCGTGTGCGGAGGATGAGGAGGGAAATCTAGCGCTTCTCTTACCTCCGCGTGTCCGCGTTCGTCCCGAGCAAGAAAAAAAATCCTTCACAGCCAAGAAATAAAACATCCGCAGCTTGGTGGTCCAGTCCAGTTCGTAGCAATCCCCCCTATTTGTTTAGTTTTTATCCACAGAATTATTGATAAGGAAGACAAGAGGGAGGGAGGTGTGGGGGGGGGGGGGTCTATTTGGTGGTCTCAGTGAGATTGTGGAGTAGATGTCACTGCGACTGGAGCATCCTTCTCGCTCTCCTCCTGCTCTTGCGATGTGTGGAGCCGCTCTGAGTCCGTCCGTCCTCCCTCCGCGAGCCTCGGACGAGATGTGAGAAGGGGAGAGAGACGACAGAGGAATGGAGGGAGAGAGAGAGAGAGCGAGCGAGAGAGAGAGGGAGAGAGAGAGAGAGGGAAAGAGAGTGAAAGAGAAAGAGGAGGGGTTGCGCAATAACCACAGAAGCGCTCTCTTTCTCCAAGTGCGTAAGCGCTGTCATTTTGCACAAGGATCCCCCATATAAAGCTTCCAAATGTATTCGTTTATTTTAATATATCATATTCAAAAATATTTATTTTTATGTGTTCTTAAACTTTTGGTTGTTTCATCCTTGGGGTAGTTGAGTGGCTTGCAACAGTTGCTGCTCTACTTCGATTGGTCGCCAGCATTGAGCCAATCATAGCAGAGTGGGCGGGACCCCATTGGGAGACCCTGCTGTACAAGGAAGATGATAGGCTGACAATTTCAAATGTCTCCAGGCAATGAAGAGAGTTAGAAAGGGGGACACATGACAATCTTTGATTGATTGACCCTCTTTAAGATATATATATATATATATAAAAATTGGTTTGATTAACTAGCTACCACCTCTCCTTGATGCAAATCTACAGAGAGCCTCCCTAAAAAGCAACCACATAAAACATGCAGAAAGTTGCAAAGGAATAAAAAAAGTTTTGCTCTCTTTGCGTTGCAGCTTGTGTGCCGACATTTTAAGAATGCAATTTATTTGTCTGACTTTGACTTTTTTTTTTTTTCATATTTATCGAGCGGCAATGAGAGCAACTTTGCCTTGTCGTAATGACAGTGATAGTCATAATAAACGGGGGAAGATACATTGCCATAATGGCATTCCGCAGGACTTTATTAGTTTGGAGGCCGGATGACATAATTAGATTAAAATAAAGGGCATGTTGTCAAATATGATTACGAGGTCTCTTTTAGCCAACGGTGGCCATTTTTTTGCAAGCGAGTTCTGCTTCACTTTGCTCGTCACACTGTGCTCCAGCCAAATGAAGCTCATATTACATGTGTACTTCTTTTTTAATGTTGTTTCTAATTAGCTAATGTATTGCATCAGCTCAAATACAAAACCATTTGCATCCTGTGTCACATACACCAATGTTACAATAGATGGAACCCTTTATGTGCTGGCTGTCTGAAAAGAAACGGTGCAGCAAAACATATGGACAGACAATCTAGCAATACTCACCGACCTATATTTTTTTTATCTTCTTTTTACTGAGTTTCTTCATTGTGAAAATCTCTGCGTATTATGTACTATATGTCTGTATTATTGTGTCAAATTAGGAGGACCATGTCAATGGGCATGATTCTATTTAATTGTGTCATTTCTGTATAATTTTATAAAGTACAATACAGAAGAAGACGATTTTTTCTTATTGAAAATGATGTTATACAGATTTAGTTTGTTTTTTTAGCCTGGAATGCATGAATGGCATTTACATCAATTTGAATTGGAAAAATTATTCATGATTTGAGTTATGAGAATCAAACATTTCCAACATCTCGATCTTGCTGCACATATATCACACTCTCGCTCTAAGTTGGTCACAAACATCTTGACTTGTCTCCAACACCACCATTTGTTGATTTTAATGAACCCGCAAAAGTGCATGCATCCCTTTGCACGAGACACTTGCTACAGATTTGTGTCAGTGCAACATGCCCCCATGACTTGTAAAATATGTGCACTCTGCACCAGTGTGTTTGGTTGACACAAATCCAGCATGTAGGATGCAAAAAAACCCCCCAAAAAACAAAAAAAAACTATTGCTTTCAAACCTGCAGGTAGTCGGCTGTATTGGCTTGAAGTTGCTGTTTTTCAGGGATTTGGATCATTCTTAGAGTTCAGACCTGAACTCTTCCTTATATAGAATCATCTCAATCGCCACCAAATTTGAACCACGAGTCAGTTTCACCATAAAGCACATTTGAGATTTCTGTTTACGACTTTAGACCACTTCGTTGTGGCGTGGGCACCCAGTGGGAAATGTTCCAGTCACCAGAGGCTTTCAAACATGCATTCATGTGTAGGTTTTACAAAGAATATAAATGAGCGGCATTCATTTTCCTGGTTAAAGTCATTGCAATTGATTGACAGTTGAGATTTTCAGCATTGTTGGAGAGCGGAGAGAATGACTTTATTTGTCATAATTTTAAAGCCTGATTTTATATTATTGGAGAATTTGTTTTTCTTTCTCGTTCAAATTTGGCAGGACTGTTAACAATCTAATTTCTCTTTATATGGACTTTAAACACACTCAATTTATTTATTTAGTTTTTCCAGTGTATTGGAGCTAAACAGTCCAAGAAAAACAAGCAGTAGTGGTGATAGTTGTTTTCACTTGCATGTGAGCCAATATCTCTCCAGTTTCCATTCTTGCTTGTGCTTGTTGTAAATCCCCCACACTTTGAAAAAGTTGTCGTCTTGACAAATGTCTTTTTTTTTTTTCAAACAGTGCAGATGGAGGTAGTCTTTGCACAATTTTCCGCTCCAACATCCACTCCGGCTCTCTGATGTTGGAATTTGGCTAATGTTGTTGAATGAAAAACACACGTGTGCACGCACGTATGTGTCTTTTGGCTTCTGTATGTGTGTGTGTGTTGCTGGAGGCCGCCCCGGTGATTACATGGGGGATTACGGAGCGGCCTTTTAAGGGCCAGCTTGTTTGTTTTCACTTGAGCCTGAAGGATAGCAGGGGCTTTGAGGGGATCACAGAAGCAGGCTATATGTTTTAATTTACTCCTCCCTTTGTCCGCCTTCTCCTGGTCTTACTCTTTCTATGTAACTCCTCGTTGTCTTCCCCGCTGTGTTGGTTTAATAGAGGGCAGCGGTGACCAATCAGCAGGCTGGGATTATCGCACAGTCGGCCATAATTGAATTTTAGCTGTCGGCAAGGGAACTGACCAGGGGGATATTGGGGCAGCCGGGAGCGTCTTAGAGGGATGGGAGCTTTATTTTTTTTCCTTTTTTTTTTGTTCTTAATGACGAGACACATATTCCACCATTTCGCCAGGTACTGACCTCAAGCCCGCACACATAGCCTTCATAAAGCTTTTATTTAATAAAGGCTTATGAAGGTAATAACGTTTATGGCTTTGCCCTTCATAACATCAGGATGCCACAATAAAATTGTAATCATCAGTCTGGTTCATCAGACACGTCAACACAATGCTGGAACTCGCCACATGTTCGCAACTAGTGAAGCAATAACACTACACTTTATATGACTCAATCTACACTCTACTTTCATTTATAGCATGAGTATAATTATTGGACTCCAGGGTAATGTTTGTACCAACCAATTAAAAAAAAAATCTTCTAATGGGAAAAAAAGCTAGAATAAAACATCTAGCCGAAGTACAACCAGCCCTAAAATCCACCAATCAACCATCCAACCAACCCAAAATCAACCCTCCAATCACCCAAAAAGCAACCAATCAAACAACATCCGCTATAAAAAAACACGAGGCAAAATAACAACCAACCAACCAACAACTTACATACCATCAAAAACAAAGAACTAACCAACTCAAACTACAAAAAATATAAGTAGCGAAAAACAAATCAAAGAACCAGCTATAAAGCAATAATTGATGAACCAACCAACCAATCAACCAAATTACAACCACACCACCCGACCAACAAAGAAGAAAAAAAACACTCGGCAAACACCGCCAACCTACCACTCCAAACCTACCACCTTTACAGAGAGCAAAAAACTAAACCAACCACTAAAATGTAAATTTTGGTAAACAGTCCAAGGAAGAAATGGTTCTGTTTTGATGATCATCTGGAAATTTTTGCAAATACCGGCGAGTCTTGTCACTGCTATTAGCCGTCTGTTTGTCATTTTTGCATCTGCTCAGAACTTAAGGCTGCATTGTCTTTTTGTCCTGCTTGTCGTGCTTCATTTCAGCGAGGGAGCTGTTAATTGTTCAGTGAATTGCTCTTTGGTATTTTCTGCCATCTCAATCTAACTTTATCAACTGTGACTTGTTTTTTCCTCCCCAAGCTCGATCGGGATAATTAAATGAATGCACATGGCTAATTAGAACTTCAATCAACGGGACTCTTTTGATGCCTATAATTAATTTCAGCGAAGTGCGGCGAAGTTATTGTTATATTGATTGTTGTATAGATTTTATAATGAGTGAGTATTGCGATATATCACAATATTGACAATTGGTTTGGATAAGGATCTTCCATTTCCGAATCATTGAGGCCAATGTGCTCATGAACGTGTGTTTTATGACTAATCCTTTGACTTGGTTTGTGCTCTGCTCATCATGAATCGTCAACAATGGGCCTTCGTGTCTGGAGTTTGCATGTTCTCCCCGAGCCTGCGTGGCTTTTCTCCGGGTACGCCAGTTTCCTCCCACATTCCGAAATCATGCATGATTGGACACTCTGTGTGATTGTCTTTGTGTGCCATGCGATTGGCTGGCAACCCGTTCAGGGTGTACCCCGCCTACTGCCCGAAGATAGCCGGGATCGGCTCCAGCACCCCCAGCGACCCTTGTGAGGAGAAGCGGTACAGATAATGGATGTGTGTTCCTTTGCAAGACACATTTTAATCAACTGCAGAAATATGAAATATAATTTCGAGGCAAAAAATGTATTAAATCCATTTTGGAACAACAAAAATCAGATGTATTATACATTACAATTGCCTTTCCGCTCGGGCTCCATTTTAACGTCATCTGATTGGGTTTGTCTGTGCTAATGGGCCTCATAAGGGGCCTCCTCGCCCCAAATGAGAAGCGAAAAGGTCGACGCATAGTTGGGGAATAAATAAGAAAACAAAATCAAGGCGAGAGAGTGAATGAGTCAAAATGGGCAAAGACGGCCAATGAAAAGCCAGCGCTGCATAGAAGCGGCCTTGTGTGCGAGTTAGCGACGAGGAGCGGCGCTGCATAGCAATGGCCTCTCGCCTCACGCTTTAATCAGCCGCCCTGCATGCGCTAAACATGGGCCGGCCCTCCTCCTTCTCCCTCCGCCACCACTCTGGACTCATTTAATCAGCGCCTCGCCTCGTCTGCATGCATCAGCGTTGCACAAAGAGCAACGGCGTGTGAATGGAAGAATGGGGAAAAAGGAGCCTCTGAGACAAACACACCGAGAGAGAGAGAAAATAGACTTCTGCCCTCCACCCCCTCCTCATCCAAAACGAGGAAGGTGACATTTTTTTTAAGAGGCGACACGCTTGATTTGTGTGAGCTTGCGCGTTTAATAAACACTCAAGAGGGATTCAGGATAGCTTAAACCAAATACGACACCGCTGCCAAGGCAGAAGTGTTAAAGAACATTTAAATGTTTTTTTTTTGTGTGTATTACTTAATTGGCTGCTTGTCTCAAGGAGGATAATGTGAGACATTATGAATGGGGTGCCACTTTTTAATTCTTTGTGGGAATGTTCGCTCACAAAGAGCTTACTTAAAGTGGTGGCAAGTGACAAACTGCAAATATTTTGTTACCGTATTTTCCGGACTATAGGCCGCTACTTTTTGGCTAATACAACAGTGCAGCTTTTCTGTGGATTTTTCTTTCGCCTGTAGGGGCGCTCTATAGTTCAGAAAATATGATAAATAAATCTTGATTTTTTTTTTTCCTCTTTCTTTTCTCTCTCTTTTTCTCTTTTCACTCAAAAATTCAGCCATTCACTCACTCACTCACTCACTCACTCACTCACTCACTCACTCACTCACTCACTCACTCACTAATTAAAAGTTGCTTTGCTCACTTGTTTAGAACTAACTTGCTGGCTCACAACTTAGCCACTCATTCAGTGTTGACTCAATCATTTGTTCAGTAACCCACTCAGGGCTCAGCCAGTCAAACACTAGTACACAAATAACTCACTCAAAGGTCAACAACTAAGTCGCTCGCTCATGCACTCTCACACAGGCAAGCACACACTCACTCATTCACTCTTTCGCATTCTGCTTCCATTCATTCCAATTAAAGCACTGCAGCGGTGGCTTGCGCGCTGCACTGCGCACTTTAAACCACAACTGGCAGCTTTTTGTTTGGTGAACTTTCCTGTGTTTTTCCTCTTTGTTGATGTTGTTTTTCTTTCCCGCTACGAAACTGCACAAAAGTGTTCGGGAGTTGTCGCTGTTGTGCTTGAATAATCCTCGGCTGAGGCCAATTAAGAATTCGCAGTCAATGGGGCACCAAAGTGTTTCTTTGCCTCAAATATGAATTCTGCTGTTCGGTTTATTCGCCTCACTTTCTCCTCAATTGTTCCATTACGTGAACAAAGCTTCTCTGCAGGAGATAGAATTCCCCCCCCCCCCCCCCCCACACACCCTTTCCTCTCCCCTTCCGCCTGCAGGTGTAAAAATGATTTTCCGACAAACCGCTGACTGGTGCTGAAGGTGCCGATCCCTGCCGAGGTGCCGCAGCTCGGTGGGACTTTGAAGCGGTCAAAAGCGTTCTTATTTTTGTTCTTGTTCAGTATTTTGCATCTGCTTGAACCCATGTGGGCTTTTTGTAATGTCTGCTGCGATGAAGAAAAACAAGTTTTAAATTTATGCTAATGTGCATCTCGCACCCAATGCAAATGTGGCTCTTTTGATTTTTCAATAGCGCCACAGTAACAGTATTTCTGCATTACATGAACTGGTTGCGTGAAGGGCCACTCGGGGCCGAACACTAAGCTATTGCGGGACAAATCCGTGCGATTATCTGTTCCAATGTACTTTCTGGAAAGTAGATAAAGACCAAGACAAAGCAACAATGCGATGACTTTGCCCAAAAAGTTAATTCAACATTCTATGGCATCCCAAAATATCCCACCATCACACTTATGAGGGCTCACAACTAACTCATTCATTCACTCAGTCATAACTAACTTAGCCACAAGTAACTCAGGAACACACTCACTGACTTATTTACTCACTCCGGCACAACTCACTAATTCTCTCACTCACACACAATTCACTCAAAAACTGCTAACCCATTCACTCCCTCATTCTCACATTCACGGAAAACTCACTAACTTACACGTCACTTGCAACTCACGGACTCTGCCACTGATTCAGAATTTACTTGCTCAGTCCCAATGCAGTCACTCCACACTGACTGAGATACTGTATTCACTCAATCACGAACAACTCGCTCACTCACTTCCTTATTCACAGCTGACGTAAAACTCATTCACTCACTCTCTATTCACTCAAAACTAGTACAACTGATAACTAATTTACTGGGTCAATCACAACTAACACATTCACTCACTCATTCACAAATCAGTCCCTTATTCAGAAATTAAAACTCATTTACTCACTCAGTCACAACATACTCATTAATATGCTCAATTACCAGTGACTCACAACTCACTTGCTCACTCACAACTAAGTCGTTCACTTGTTCACTCACAACTCAGTCATCGCTCAAAGGACGGTAAATTGCTCACTCACTCACTCACTCACTCACTCACTCACTCACTCACCCACTTCGCTTTTTAGGAATTCTCTTGTGCATTGGCTGGGCACGTACATATTTCTGAACGGCGCCATGACAACAAGCTCAAAAGCGACCCGAGCCGTGAGCTGCAAGCTTCAATTAGCTGGTCGCCCGTCGCCGAATCCAAACTTAGCGCAATTGTCAGCTGTCGCACCCCCGCAGCTCTCGGCGGGCTTCCTCCGAGGTGTGTTTTCCTTCACCGACGGAGGCTCAGAGGGAAAAGTGCTTTTGTTTACGCTGAGATTACCAATCCCCTTTGAAAACAAGCCTGGGTAATTAAAGATTTAATCATTTTTGCTCATGTAAACACTCAATCACTTCGGAAGCAAACGTTTAAACATTTACACTCGTGTTGTTTTTTTGTAGCCAGGCGCTGAATATGTCACCCCCAAAATATCCGTCCACATCATCAACTCGGCGTAATGTTTTCTTTTACTGGAAAGCCCCCCACACCGCTCCCCCTCCCCAACCAGACGCAGGCTAAAGAAGCCCACACACTCTTTATTTACTCTGCACCACTCTTCTCAGCGGGGCTGCTCTGCTCGTCCATCTCCTGTCGTTATCTTATCGCTGACTGCTGACTGCTGACTGAGTGCACATGTCTGAGTACGGCGGCGATAAGAAGATGTGACGGAGGAAATGCAGACTCTCTCGCTCGCGAACACTCCCTGTCTGACCTTTGCTGCTTTGTTTATTTAACATTTATTTTGTTGTTTTTGTCTGTTTGTTAGATGAGAAGATACAAAGTTCAACTGGTGACCTTCCTTTTGCAACACCCAAAAGGTAGTGACATTTTCCATTTCTATTTTCCACTTATGGTGTCCCTTCAAAATCTCTAAATCTACCTTGAATTAGAAGGCCCCCAACTTGTAAGTTTTGTGATTTGAACAATGTGAATTTGATTCAATCGAACATGGTAAATGAATGAAAAAGGTTCAAATTACAACATGGAACCAACATTAGTTTAGTTCCGAAGCACTTTCAGCTATTTATTGACAAAACACAACAAAATAATGAAAACACTCGCAAGGAGCATGGAGCAAATTCTAATCGCATGGAAAATGACCATTAATACTCACCAAATGACAACACTTGCAAGGATCATTGAACAGACATTATTTAATTCACTAAACTGAAATGAAATGAGGAGAAGCAACCACTCACACAAATAGAAAATGAAAACACTCACAAGGAGCATGGAGTAGGCGCTAGCTGCATGGAAAATGGTTTACGGAGCGAGTGAAGTCCCACATCACTCCAAACAAATGCACGTCAAGACACGAATGATTTGCATTTGACTTTAGTGGCAATTGCATTTGTCATCTGTAGGGGGAGCTCTTGCAAACTCAAAGAGCAAAGTTGTGTTTAGAGAATATGATTGTTATATATTTTTTGTCTCGCTTGTGTGCATTGCTTGTTCATCACTTCTCGAAGTTTTAATTTATTTCTTTAATTTAATTCAAAGAATTGTTACTTTTTTATTCCCGTGGCACATCACTAATCATGCTGGCATAAAGGATTGCACGATGAAAATGGTTCTTTGACAAGAGGAAGAAACATCAGCAAAAAAAGAAAAATGACGCCAGCAAAGAAATGTTAAGATTTGTCTCGATAATGAACGCTAATTTCATGACGCAGTCTGAATGTACAATTTGCGTGTGAGTGTGAATTAAGGACACGTTGCTTTGTGCATGTAGGTCAAGCCTCCCGTCGGTGAACTGACAATTGAAAAGTCCGGTCCAATGACCGGCCTCATCAATAAGAATCAATGCATGTTCAATTCCCCTAACGGGAAAACAGTTATTATCAGTTCCTTGGCACAAATGAGCAATTTAGCTTTTAATGATAAGAGCAAGTGCTGCATCCGTGTTGCTTTTTTTTTTTTTTTGGTAGGCGTAACGTGTTCCCTCCGGGCGGCAATTAGCGCTCAATGAGCGCTCGCGTGGCGGGCTCCGGGGACAATTAGCATGCGTTGTGAGTAAGCGAGTTGTCATATTTTGTAGCACACAATAAGACAAACACAAACCCCCCCACTGTGGAATGCCTTGAAAAATGACGCCACCGCAGCGTATGTACAGATTAAATGAAGCTCTCTCAAACTATGGAGTTGAATTTGTTTTCTGAGACGGTGCTCCTAACTCAAATTACTCTTGTCTCAAGTCAACGTTCCGTGTGGATATGAATGGAAAGGCCATTAATTTGTTACAGGCCCCTCCTAACGCCAACATTTTCTTGTAGCATGTTTTTTTCCCGCCGTTTTTGTGACATTGCTGGACATTGACGCAGCGACGTGCGCGTAGAGGTCAACCGCGGGAGTATAAAGAATTCTTTATACAGCCGTATATGAGTACTAATAATTTTTTTTCAGATTTGGAATAAATTGCAGGACAAACATATTACGTCAATAATAAGAATTTTTTTTTGTGAGATTTTTTTTGGGTGTGTGTGTGTAATGTACAAAATGAGCTCTTGCACTTAATGTTGGATTCTTGTTCAGTGGTTTTGTGCCGTCCTTTAATGGTAATTTTTTTGCAGTGGGGAAAAAAATATACAATATGGGTTTTTTGTTGTCGTTTGCTTCAAAGCCTTTGTTGTTGGATCTTTTATGCATGCATTGCAAAATTTATTGTGAAAAATTCATGGATTCAAAAACGTATTTTGCACGTACTTTGTCCATTTTAAAATAGCATTTTTGTCATACATCTACCGTACATCCCATGGTCCGAAGTGTGCCCACCCAGTAGCACAAATGAAAAATTGCGTCCGCCTCCATTATTTAAGTTGTCCAGCCATGTCGTTGAAGTACGAGCCAGCTATTGCCAGCAAAATGACATCCAAGTATATTACTGCCGTCTCAGTGCATTCTGGCCCAAGAAAAAGGCGTTTACAAGCGTCTGTTGCATTTTTATGCTGCCTCGACAAACACACAAGGACAAACCGACTGGACACACAGAGTGTGTGACATTTCGATTTTTTTGAATGAATCTTGGCCGGCCCGGAACTATTACTTTTCCCCAAGAGTTTGGCAGCGTTCCGCAATGAGCGTCAATGATTAGCATTCATCCCTCTCGCCACGACCAGCCACTGTGAGAAAATGTCACACGGCCGACTCGGTAAAAAAGTAAAATGTCAGGAATGCTACGCTGGTGTTTGGGAAAAATACAATGTGAGCTGCTTGATGTTTTTTTTTTTTTTTTTTCCCCCAATCCTGCACCCGAACTGTGTGAGGACAGTTGACACACTAAGAGACACACCTTCAGTTTGTCTTCATTTTAAATCATGATGGAGATTTTTTTATTTTTAAATCCATTGTGTAGCCCATGAGTGCTTTCAGATATTCGATATATGTGTGGGTTTTTCTTTCTCGCATGCGTATTTGTTCTTTTACGTGTCTTTCGTGTATTGTATCCTCGTGTGTTCTCGTGTGCCTTTGTGTGTTCTTCTGTCTCTTCGGATTTATGTTCATACCTTACATATACGTATACGCACGTATGTATGTGCACATCATTCGACATTTGTTCTGGAACTACAAGGGCTTTGAGCTGTGTTGTTATATCAGAAGATTAACCAAGTTTAATCCAACAACAACAATAATATTTAACTCATTTACTGCCATTGACGGCTATAGACGTCAAAGATCCACTTTTTTTTTTTTTTTTACCCGGCTGGTAGTGAATGAGTTAACCCAACCGCATTGTCAGCATTCTTTGGACAAATGGAACTTATTGAGCTTTTAAAAAAATTACATCATCAGCCCGGCTCCCGATCACAATAAAGGGATTTCTAATTCTAATTCTAATTCTAAGTGAGCTCTTCATATAATCAGCGCTTGTTGTTACGAGGCTTGTATAACCAGGTCTCTGTCGCTTGAAAACCATATACACGCTCACACACACACCCCCACACACACATGCACACACACTTTCATTCTATGGAATCAATTTATCCTGCCAGGAAAACATCGGATTTGTGCTGATGGAATCTACAGCCAGAATCGGGGTCAGTGCTTCATTAAATTCTATCCCAGGCAGAACTTGTTTGGTAGTTAGCAAATATAGTCTGCATGCGCAAAGGTTGATACGTTTTGTATACTGATATTGTAAAATGTGTATTTTCATTGCCTCAGACAACTTTTGCTGCATCTGTATGTATGCAAATGCAGCTTATCTCATACATGCCGTCTTGGTCAACAGATTTGTTTACATTTCACGGCAATAAAAATAGTCTAGATTTCATTCTTTCACCCTGAAATTTGATTGTTTTGCCAACGTGACCTCTAATTATAAGAAAAAGAAATTATTTTCTAGAGGTGCTGTACCGTGTCAAATACTGACGTGTCAACTGAAATGGAGTTGAGATTTACCATTTTGAATTGAATTAAGAAAAAATAAATGTGTTTCTACAACATTTACACAGGCTCCTGCGGAGTCATGCATCTGTTGGTCTTTGAATGGCCATGGTGGAATGAAAATTGACGCGGGGACGTACTATGTGTGTACTAGAAAAGTCTTTGCCCTGCACACTAGTTTCATCCATTTTTCACGGGGGCCCCTGTCTGTCTGAACAAGAAGCACAAAAACTTCTCAAGGACCCACACTTGAAACTGGGCACGATGTCAGTCGTTTTGGCTTAAAGAAGACATTTTGGGTGAATTCCAGGGCTCGTACTTTTGTGAACTCCTCCTACGGAATTAACCCGAAGCACCCCAATCAATTCACGTTTAGGATCAGGAATTTTGGCCTCTGTAGAGGTCTGCACATCCGCGTGAGTGCCATCGGAGTTAATGTATTCACTCCTTGGCCCTCTTTGCTCGAGTCCCTATAGAGTGTACATAAAAAAATATGTGCGCTGAGAGAGACGCGAGGATGCGAGTGAGTGCAAAGGATGTGACAAGAATGTGTGTGCGTTAGCAGAGTCGCGGTGGTTGTCGTATTGCGGGGACGGCGAGAGGCGGACGGAAGGAGAAGTTGAGAAGCGGTGTGGAATCGAAGCTCGGGCCTCCCTCGCTGGCTTGTTAATCTCCGAGGACTTGACATTTGAAAACCTGCCTTCCTCCTCCTCATCCTCCTCTTCCTCGCTTCCTCTCAACTCACTGATGTGTGTAAATCCAGCAGTGAATAGACTGGAATTTCTCCACTGCTCTAAATCCCCTCCTCTCAAACCAGGAACTATTCCTCTAACTGCACATTCAAAGATGGACTTGCCCGAGAGAGTCTGTGAAAATTTACACCACAAATGCTAGCCAGATGGCCAACGCTAAACTGAGAAGACTTGCGAGTGACTTTTCGTCACTCTTTATAGGTGGAGCATGGTTTGATAACTGCCCATAAAATATGATTTCTTCTCAAATTCAGTAGTCCCAAGATTTGGTCAACACAGTAGCTTGAAATTTGGTAGACAGCATTGTCTTGATAAGACCCACAAAAATTATGTTTCAAAGCCAAGCCATTACCAGGTCATTAAACGACAAACGCCTCCTAAAATTCAGCCCCCGGAGCCATCTTAACTTTGCACCGTTAGGCAGCTCTATCATGAGGAGACCCACAAAAAAAACCTGCTTGAAAGAAAAACCCACAAGACCCACAAAATAACTTATGGCTGAAAAGAAACTGTAAGGCTGACATGTTTGTTTGAAAAATCTGTTTTAGTCCGTCAGTTTGAGTCAGGCATGGTCATGTTTTTCCATCTTTGAAAGACAAGCTTGTTATAGATGTTTTGTCCCATTGTTATTGCATTTGAAATAAATTACATTTACATTTCCAGACATTGTACTTTTAGTAACATTGTTGCTGTAGCACGATGGCAACGTTTGATTACTTCCCATAATAAAACTTTATTTTCATTTTAAAATTCACCCCCTGAAGCCACCTTCATTTAGCAACATGAACTTTGTTCAATACTGAACAGACCCACAAAAAATGTAAAGCCATGCCTAAAAAGGCACAGAAGTCTGCCACTTTGCTTTAAAGTGGCTATTCTACAGCCATTGAGATGCAGTAACTTCTGTCCCGATGTGGTCATTTGCTTCCTTTATTCCCCTGTGAGTAGAGGTCGAGGACGGACGAGTCGATCATTAGAGGTTACTCTTTGGAAATGGAAAGCCATGCCTGAAAAGAGACTGGAAATCTGCCATTTTAGTGCCAAGCGGCCAATTTAGGGCCATTTTTGTCAATTTCCAGAAGTCATTCAAAGCCTAACTTGTCAGCGATAAGTTCACACGGCTACCGAATTATTCATATGAGATAGTTGGAAAATTAATTTTCGTCGCCTTTTGTTGCTGGCGCATTGTGGCAAATTTGTTGACTTGCCATAAAACACAATGATTTTTATCTTTTGGGTGGTGTGGGGGTTCAGCCCCCGAAGCCAGTGTCACTTCACATGACATTTAATTCATATCATGGACTGTGTTAAATTGTCAAATATTTTACTTTTAGCCATAGCTTGTGGGCGCAGCACAGCATCCAAGTTTAACTCACATTTGAAAATGTTCTTTCTTTTTAAAATCCATCCCTCATGGTCTGTTTGTATAGCAACATGAAATTGGACAGGCATGTGTATCATGAGAGGACCCCCCCCCCCAAAAAAAATAAATAAATAAATAAATAAAATAAAAATGGAAGCTTGGTATCTTGCATTCAAGCAGCCATGTTAGTCTAAAAAACTTTACCAAACCCCAAAAGTTGGAAATGGCTTTCCGACACATTCAGACAAGGATGCTTCGTCCTCATCCTCCAATCGGCAGCAGTCCTTTCCTCTTTTCACACGCAGGTCGTGTTTGTGGTCGCTCGCAAACCCGGGGGCCCAAACACAAACACACACACGCACCCCCCCACCCCCCCACCCCCCCACACACACACACGCACCCCGGCTGTCATGTTCAGTGGCCGCCAGCAGCAGCAGGTAAGTTTGTGCCGAGTCACTGCAAGTGACGTGGCTGTCCGCTCGCATCGCGGCCGCTCGCAAATATGACACGCCGAGATGCAGCGCTCGCTTGGGAACAAGCGGCATCGCAAAACCAAGTAGACAAGCCCTCTCCCAAGTATGTGCGTGGAGGACAAAACAGTGTGTGTGTGGTTAAACGGCGTCGTTATCCACCTCATAGATGGCCCAATGACGACGCTAGTAATGGCTTTTAATGGTGCCGTGTTATGTTCTTATTGCCGCTATCAGTGCCGGTGAATCGGAGTCAAAGCTCAAGCAGACACTTTTCTGTCCATTTTAAGTCAATTTTTATGACTTTAGCGCACTTGTAGGCTCCTCTATGGACTAGATTGGACATTTTGATTCGGTCTTACTATCGTCTGGAACAATAGCCGAGGGCTAAGCTAACATGCGAACCTCAAATTTGTATTTAGAAAAAGTCCATTGTCTTGTTTGCTATGTGATACATTGCTATAATTAGATTTAATTTTCAAAATAATTATAAGTGGGCTTTAAAATCTTTGCATTTTCAAAATGATAATGTTTTCTTTTTTTTTTTTTGCATCAACCACTAACTCTTATTCGCCATCGCTAGTCAGGACTCCCAAATATAAAAATAAGTGGGAAGTATAATATTATTAACAATGATCAAGTTTGAGTAATGACACAGTAATGAGCTATAATACAGCCGATACGTGTCTGCTTCAATCCAAACTGTACAACAACCGGCTCAATATCATCCTTGAGACTTTTTTTTTTTTGTTTGATCCATTGTGAGAGACACGTCGACCCAATTTTATGTCGAACAGTGAAACTGATGTTGAGTTTTGGTTTGCGTCGAATGTTTTAAAGCATCCAACATTCATACATTTTCAGGGGTTGCATATGCTTCTTTTGTCTCCTGGACAAATAATATTCCCAAAATAAATTAAGAGACTTATCAAATTTCTGATCATTATCACCACTTAACATTGTTGATTTAATTTCTAATGATGTGTTTAGTTGACTATATGGACAGGCATAGAACTGCTTCTTATCTGTCGGTTTCGCTGTTATCGTGGATGTTGGCTTATCAGCAGACACTTTGTAACCACAAAAAATATCCAGCATCGACGACAAAGTTATCATCCTTGTAATAACAATGTCATCTTGTGGCCTTTCTTCAAAGTTTTTTTTTTTTCTTTCTGCCATGTTATTTAGTAAGCAGCATGTGCATGCAAGCTGGTGTTGACGAGTGAAGGTCACTCACACTGTGGGGAAAAACTTCATAGTATTATATTTTGATTTGTTGCTAAACAAAAAAAATGTCATCTTAAATGCTGTCATGCTCTGTGGAAAATAAAAAAACCCACATGATTCAATCTGTCTGATTCGCTGGAACTCTGTAAACAATCACAATGCTATCCTTTGAAATGTGACCAATGGATTATGCGATACAATTCCAGCTCAAGCTTTGAAAATATTTTCTGAATCAATCTATCTGAAAAAAAAACCCCAACTCGATTCATAATAAACATAAACGATGACTTTTAATTTTAGTGATTCGGGGTCACTGACATTTCGATGTTGGAATGTATCAACACGTGTTTATTGTGTTCAACTGAGGTCAATGTTGAAATTTGAAACCGTTTTTTTCACAGTTTCTGCTTGAATTGCAAATGTTCCCACCAGGCAAAACCATTACAGTCTATCACGGTACATTAATTGATTGATCTACATTTTTATTAGTTTATTGTTTTTCAAACATTTTTGTCTGAGCCATTTATTGGCTAATTTTAGCCTCCATGTGGCTACTGTAACATTTTGAGTCAGTGCAGTGTGGGACACATTCACACACAAATAAACAAAAAAAGGTAACAAGCCCGGGTTACAAGGATACATTTTTGTTCACCGTTTGTCGTAATCTTCTGATTGAATTGCAAAACTATAGCTTATCATGATACAAGATCGATGAAAGGTGGCTTGAAACGTTTGTCAAAGCTATTTATCAGCCCCCATGTGGCTTTTATCTTTTTAAAATATTTGACCAACTGCTCAATCAGTAAATTCCCTGGCTTCTGCTTGGTCCTGACCTGAGCTATTAATATATTCCAGTCAATCTCACAAATCCAAACCATTTTTAAATAACTTGCACCCGAATGGCAATGGATGCAAATGCAGCGCAAACAAAGGGCCCCCGATACTCGCTCTGACGTGAAATGATGAAATAAGACGTGAATAATGGAATATGCCCGGCTCGCCCGGGCATTGTTTCATTCCCCGCACATATTACATCATCAGAAAATCCCTCTATTGGATCACGTCGTGCGGCTGGCTCCAAATCAATTGGGAGCGCAAACAGGAACTGTGGTGTAAAGAGTATTAAAGTCGGCCTCTTCAGATGAACGATGATGGCCGACTGTGCCACTAAATCCATCGCAGACTACAAGAAGATTGCAGCTTTACGCCGTTGGTTATCCAAATACCACATGCTGCTTTTTTTTTCACCCCTCTTTTTGAGACACATAGCACTGTATAGAAGTAGGTGTACAGATTATAGTGAGGAAGGGAGAAGGAAAGAGAAGTGGCAGTAAAACAGACCAATATCCAGATGTTTAGGCAAAACATCGTCGCATAGATTTGTTATCAAAACAACAATAGCAACCGCTGTGAAGGGCCCTCACAGCCCAGGCCATTTTGGGGTATTGGCATGTTTTTGTACTGTCACGGTGCAATTTGAAAGTCTTGAAAATAGAACAATAAATTTCTTTCATGGAGTTTATTTATTTTTTGCTAGGCGGGCAAATTTTCAAGAGTTTTTACGCCTATTAATGGAGAAAAGTTTACTTAAATCACTGATTATTTCCCTTAAATTTTATGTACTGTATTTTCCAGACTATAAGGCGCACCTGCATATAATCCGAGGAAAATCCTCCCTCCGCCCCCAAAAAAACGCACATATTATGGTATATAAATCGATTGTTAAAACAGTGCCTTTTAACATGGCATCAACTTTGATAATTAAAACAGAACAGACCCAAGAGAAAAAAAAAACATTTCGATTTATTTAGCGTTTTTTTCTGAACTATAGAGCGCCCCTACCGTTGAAAGAAAAATCCACAGAAAAGCTGCACCATTGTATTAGCCGCATGGTTCAAAATCTAGAGAAAAGTAGCGGCTTTTTGTCCGGAAAATACGCTACAAATGTCATTTTTCCAATAATCAGGCAAAAAATTTTTTTCGATTACTTGATCATAAATTTACCTCAAGAGTTCAGCAATTTTTTTAATCCCATTAAAATGAATACAAATAATCACAAATACGTCAAACATTTCACTGCAGTTTTCTTCATAATAATATCGACTAAGACTAATATATTTTTATATGCGCTATGAACGGCAGTATTGAGGTTAAAAAAAAATAGAAGCCTTATGAAACAGCAGTTGCGTACAGCCATTTCGTAACGCTGCTTTCACTATCCTGCAGTTACGTGCACAAACAGCAAGAATAATGAGCGGTGATGGCAAACAAGACCGAGATACAATACAACAAGTTGTTGACCTCGCCCACTTTCTCCAAAGCATTTGTGCGCAAGTGGTGCTTGATTGCGCCCCCCCCCCCCCCTCCCCCAATAATTGCACCGACGGCCTCACTGCTGTCATTACAATCACGCTCCGCGGTGGCCACATCCTCTTCCCCCTCGCCATCCTCGCCGTCCTCTTCCTCTCTCGTCCATTTCCACCAGCATGTGGTATGAATCACAGTAATGATAATGGAGTCGGATGTACACACACATACACACACTTAACATAGTAAAGCCATTGACAATGTCCTCCACGCTCTAATTCACTGGCCCTCCTCCAAGTGAGCTTGCCATTCAACCGACATGTTTTCTTCTGCCTGCAAGGTTGCACTCAAGTGTACTACTTCTTTTTTTTTTTTTTTCCCAAATGGCTAATCCATACATGAAGAGAACTTGATGTACTACCTTGGGAAGATGAACAAAGTTTGTGCCATATGATGCTATTCATTTATTGAATACCGGAAAGTGAGTATTCTCAAAACTTTCGTACGGAATATCAACTTAAAAAATATTTGACCAAGTGTCATCAAAAGGGAATTTCATTCCTGAAAAGTGCATTCAATATCGCAAGCCATTGCACAGTTCGAGCATTAACACTGTGCTTGAATACAAGAAAATGAAAAAAAAAAAAAAACTTTAATAATGATTCATTCTAAATGAAACCTTGAAAACAAATAGTTGTAAAATATTAAATGAAATTGTATTGTACTTAAAAGTTAAATACAACTGAGCTGTACTTAGCAAATATATTGTCCTGGATTTTGCCATTTCTACATTGGTCACATCAGAGACTACTAAAAACTGAACCGGGGCAGGGTTAGCGTTTGGAGTTAATCGTCACCTATAAGAGGTTATGAACTAGAAATGTGGGTTAGGGTGTTTTGCTTAGCAGACCACTAAAAAAAATAATTAATTCAGATTTGAGTTAGGTTTAGGGTTAATGATACAAGGTTGAGTCACTGATGGTGTAGGTGTCAAAATCAAGGCCCAGGGTCAGATCCGGTCCACCACTTCATTTTATGTGGCCCGCGCAGGCAAATCATGCACGACTTCATGTTTCTTGCAAAGATACCAAAATTGCAAATTGTCACCAATTTTAAAAATGTTAAAATATTGCATGCGACCCCTGGCGTGGTGGTACACGCGCCAGATTTGTGTTCGGCCGGCGTGGGATCGGTTCCCGTTCAGGGATGGTGTCTGTGTGTCCCCTGCGACTGGCTGGCGACCAGTTAAGGGCGTTTAAACCGTAAACACAGACGGCACCCTCGTTCCAAAGGTGCCGGGGTTCGGTTTAGCGACCGATAAAAACATACCCACGACAGGGTTGGTATGAGCTCCCCCGAAAGTAACAATAAGAAACCGAAGCCCTCCTCCATGCAGCTCAGCTGTGGGAGCGTGCTCCTCTTTAATGATGTACATCCCAAGCCTTATTCCGGAGACGGACACAGGTGATCAATCCTGCTTAAACTTTGTCCTTCCTCCTCTCTCGCCCAGACTCTTCCTGTGATGGACTGTCTCGCTCTCTCCTTCGTGAGCACCCCGCCCCCAAACCCCCCCCCCCTCCCCTTTACCTCACCTGCCCCCAGCTCCATCTTCACCTCAGCGCCTCACTCCATGCATCAGCTGCCCACTAATCACCCTTCCCTCCTCTCCTAAATCTCACTTTAGTTCCCATCCTCCCGTCCTACCTCCATTTCCTCTCCATCTTCGCTGCCCTGTGTCTTTGTCTCCAAAATAGCTGAGGGTGACGCTTTGTTGACAATTTAGAACTCTGTTTCTCCAAACTTTTTCAACTTTAAAGCCCGAATTGCAAATGTACCGCTCCTTCACGATCCAAAACATGTGGTTCGTATGCTTTCATCGCGATTAAGGTTGGGATCTCGCGCTCGCCTTCGGGGGGATTGTTTAGTGACCCAACATTCATTGTAGGACTCTGACAACTGAATTGCAACTATCAAGACATTTGCTATGAATTTACTTTACATACTGTATTCTATTAAAAAAACAAAAAAAAACATTTGGATAGCTGTAGTGCAACACGCCTTTCCGAACACTTGAACATAAAAGAAAAAAATATATATATATATTTATACATTTTCTATCCGATTTGTAAGGGTGAATGACTGCAGGTTTTTACAGGATTAAAGAAATTCTGCAGCGCATTTGTCGATTCAGCCTTTTTTGGGCTGCAGTAATCCCATGCGGGCAAACTTTTCAACTTTATTACTTGTCCTATATGACCATCCCTGGGTATTATTATTATTATTATTATATATATTTTTTCCAACGCCTGAGCTTGTATTGTGAAAACCACCTTGGAATTTTGTTGCTCCTCCTCTCATTTTTGTTCCTCAACAATCCCGGTTTTGTGGGACTGATGAAGCAAATCTGTTCATCCCTCGTCACTTCTACAAAGAGAAAAACATTGTTCTGACAATGCTATTTAAAGTGGGCGGAGTATGTTGTCAAATGAACATTCACTATGAAAATGTGTGAGACTAGTTCAAACAAAAATATAACCAGACACCAGTTTTGTTAACAAACATGAAACTGGTTGGCCATGTGTTGTCATAACAAAAACAGTCCTAAGAATGAAATTGTTGTAGAAAGTTGGCAAGGTTATAATAGTGAATGAAAACTAACTTAAGCTAAACTTGAAAAATATTTTTTTGTCTATAAAATAAAAACTAAAATGCTTTTTTTATTATTAAAAAAAGGCTAACTTTCCTACATTTATATAACTCACAAAAACTAACTAATGCTTGATTATGGCGAAAATGTTTTTATCTCCGTCAGTTAATTTCATACATGAGCTCTCAGTGTTCATTTTAAATGTAGTTAATTTGATATTGCTGTACATCCGTAGTTGCAGAAGAAGGAAGGTCAAAGTTGCTTGAGAATTTTAGTTTACTTTATTACACAGTAATCAACAAACACTCCACGTATTTGGGGAAAAAACTAAAACTAATCATAAAACCTAAACTAAAACGAAGCATTTTTGAAAAATAAAAACTATTGAAGACAAACCAGCTTGTTCTAAAAACTAATTGAAACTAACAGAATTTAAAAAATAAACATCAAACCCAAACAAATTTGAATGAAAAATATCAAACTATTATAACCCCGCTTCGAAAGAGCCATTTTGTGTGAATTCTACGGCTTTTATACTTAGAGGAGTCTGGAATTTTCCTAAATGAGCCCCAATCATTTTTTTTTGTTAATTTAATAAGCATCATTTTTATGATTTATTTATTTATTTTTAGCTGGGCTTTGTCCCTTTTAGCAAGGCCACTCTAGTAAGCGCCCATGCTGTTCGCTGAAGGAGATGGGATGTCTTTGTAACATATGACAAAGTGTCAGCGCCAGGAAATAGCTTGGTTAGACGTGTGTGTGCACGTGTGTGTGCGTGTGTCAGAAAAAGTCGTCCATGCTTGATTACACTTGAGCCAGTCAGCTGCAGTCTGGCAGCGTTCGACCTTTCAGCCGCAGATAAAGACACGACAGATGCAGGTGAAGCAGTCCACGTCCACCACTCACTCCCATCTCCAATTTGGGCCTTGAGCCCGACAGCTGCCCTTTATTTTCTATTTTTATATCCTCACCTGGACAAAAATATGATCTGAGCGCATTGATGAGCATCATTCTCACCGTGTATCAGAACTCACGGACATAACAGGCGAAAATAAATGTGGTTTTGCAACGCAAGTGTTGCGCCTCTCTCCGACACTGATTGCATGCAAGCGCAGTCATTAGAATCGAATACATCTGCATGTGTAATTTCCTCGAAATCATCAAAAAACACATTTCAGCCTCAGCTGCTGAGCGCTACTGATTTTATGACTTATGTTTCTATCAGCGCACATTTGTTTTATATTTGCTTTGTGTTTCTCATTCCTTACATTTGCAGATGGCGCTCCGGTCCTAAAATAGCCAATTAAAGCAGAAACGATGTAAAGTTATGTGAAATTCTAGGTGTGTCAACAAACTTTTTGATTTTTTTTTTTTTTTACATATAAAAATTGATTGATTTTTACACATTTTAAGACAGTTCCCAGCTTTCTGCAATTCAAGAAAAAGCCAAGAAACTGGCAGCCAAGTGGAGAAATTAGAACCATTATCAGACAAATTGCAGGAATGCAACAAGTGGGAATATAATCATGCTAAAATGCTTACATGTGCGATGTTTCATATTTTCTAATCTTAGTTGCATGTCTCTTTAGCGAGTGACGTCATTAGCGTAACTTGCAAATGTGCTAAATGTTTAAAATGTTCATATGTGAGTTGTGCATTACGAAGATATTTGCTTAGCCATTAGCTTGGCTTGCTAATACGAACGTGCTAAACCATGTGGCCTATAAATGTGGTGACCTGAAGTCAAATTAGCAACCTTATTGTAACTTAGCTTTGCATTCTTCTCCACCAAGGTTCTTTTTTTAAAAAAAATTTAAATTAATTTATTTATTTATTTTTATTATTTTTTGTGGGGGTTTAATGAATATCTGATATTTTTTGGTAATTTAATGCTGCTGAATATCATTCACTTATTTATCAATTATTTCTACAGCAGGTATTTAAGAAAAAAAAAAAAACACACCTTTCCCCTTTAATACAGCATAAAAGTAGATTTTTGTCACGTGTGTCCATGTAGGATCTCTTTTTCTTCTAAATCCTCATAAGCAACAAGCATGCTTGTTTGTGCGCGTGTGGAGGTGATCGAGTTGATCGAGTTGATCGAGTGTTGTCGCGCTAGACCAGGAAATGAAAACCCCGACATGCCCTAAAAAAAAAAGATATAAATAAGAGCAAAGTTGTGTAGCACGCCGTAGTGAAATATGCGCGATGAGGCCGAGACAACATTAGCTTGTGCTGAATTATTCATCCGACTCTAAAGCAGGACGGTCCGTCGGAACATTTCTTTCTTCTATGCGCCTTGTGTGCGTGTTTGTGTGTATGCTTGTGTTTTCCTCATGCGCTCTGGAGACGTTTGCTCCGTCTTCATTAATGAGACACACACGCTGTAGATCTCACGGCTACGCGGTGAACACAATGATGTCGAGTAACACAAACAGACAAGACGCACACAACCACCATGCACTTAGCATGCTTTGTGTCTGCTGATTAGTCGTCGCTGCCAGTTTCATTTATTCCGAGATGTGTTTGCGTGTCACTTTCTGTCTGCGTTTTCAAAATAACAGTAAAACCTGGAAGGTTCAGCGCAATCACATTTTTTTTTCCTCCCATAGGATATAATGGGACTCGCAACAAGGCTTTGCTCGGGGCTGTGTGAAAAAGATATACAGATAAATGCTACTTTCACTTTAACCATGAAAGAAAAGAAACAAATTTAATGTGTTTAAACTGTATTTTAAAGTTTAAAAAGTGTACTATCTCTTTAAATTTGTAAGTAAAAAAAAATAAAGCTACTTTGGTCAATTTGACCGAACTTTCGTTATTTTATTTATTATTTATTTTCTTAAATAAAACCCCCAAAAATGGTTTGTATCGCCAATTGGAATCAAATTGACCAAAGTAGCGGTTCGTTCCAATTTCTCACCAAAATTGTGTTATTTATTTATTTTTTTTGACCTAGCAGTTTTAAAGGTATGTGTGAGGTTTTGCTGTGTTCTGTGCGAAAGCGCGATGCCAATAAATGTGGGGAACTGCTGTTATTGCCTTGAATTTTGCAGAAACTGTGTGAAAGAGGTTAATCAAAGACTTTAGATTGAAGAAAATACACAATCAGCCGTTGCTAGCTTCTGTGTGAAAGAACGATTAAACAATTTACTGTTTCAGTGGGTTTGATTTTTCGTGAAAATGTTGGCCAAATCCTGAATTTCACAAACAAGGATTTACTCTCTAAAAATGGATCTAATTTGAAGTCTTTGATGCGACGGATCCAGTTGTTTCCTTGACTGAATAGAAAACTGGCAAATGAATGCCGAAGGAAGTTTAGTGGCAGCTTTCTTCTCGAAATCTGCTCATGCGTCCGAGCGTCACCATCTTCGAGGTACAAACACTCCATCGTCTCTCACGAGAGGGCGGATTTGGCGAAGGCGCATGAATAATTTGTATCTAATATCCCGTCTTCTCTCGGCTACATCAACACGCTCGCTCACCTCCCGCGGCCTTCCTATTCTCGCTCAATCTCACTCTTTTCTTCTCCTCTCATTCAATCTCGCTCTTTCTTCTCTGCCTTATTCTGCGGCTAAACACACTAACAGGCTTAGCCGTGAAATGGAAGCGTTTTGTCACTCAGGTCAATTTATTTGCATTGAAATGCTGCCGAAATTCATGACGAACGTTTTGGCTGAGAAGATTAACGTTGAAGGTTAAATCAATAATTTATTTATCCAGATAAAGCTATTAGGGAACCGATTCTGATCTACCTGGCTGCAGAAAGTGCCATAAAACAAAGCAAAATTAAAACAAATACGTACAACTAACAAACTGAAAACTGATGTATAATCAGTGGTGGGCGGTCAAGGCCATCTCTGCTGGCTTAACATAATCAAGAAATTGACATATTATATCCTAGCGTTGAATTTTTCAGTTAAAGTTTTTATCCAATCAGAATTCAGCTCACTCGTGTTGCCAGGCAGATTTCATAATACCAGGAGCAGGCACTATTCGTCTGAGGCCTTCAGATCCAATCGTGCGGGCGTCTGTTCTGTGTCCCGAGGGGGCTTTTACAGTTGCTGGATAGATGCGAAAGCCAATCAGATTACGAGTTGATGACAGTTAAGGTATTCTCGCCTGCTTTACGTTGACAGTGATGAACGCGTTTTGTGATTGGATACTCACTCGTGAGGGGGCAGCGCTATGCGGAATCAACACACCAGAAAGTCATAAAATCTAAAATATATTCTTGCTTTTTTAAACGACAATGGCCGAAGGAGGGAAAAGTGTGCATTTAATTGCGGATACACTTGCGAGGCCATTTTGAAGAGTTACCTTTCAGGAGAAGCTAGGTCGTTCAACACTCACTCAGTAGTAAGTTTCTTGACATAATAACACATGGCAAACAAATGGTTCAATAGAGGTTTAGAATGGATGCATCGATCATGCACAATTAACTTTAAAAAAAAAATAAAAAAATATTGGGATGAATCATCAACAGCGCGTTCCTATTCTTTAAATTGGAAAATTGAAAAGAGGATCAATCAAGAATTGGTGGTGGTATGTAACGTGAGCAAAAACAGGGTGGAGTTTTCGTGTTTTATGATAAACACAGACCAGTGTATTATGGATGGATGGATATGGATTATTATTTTTGAGCGATAAATAAATTCAAGCATGTCCGGATGCCACGGATGGATCGATGACGAATACAGTAATTGAGGATGGAGCAGTGTGTGTTTGCGTATTACGTGCAACAGAGGCGAGGAAAAGCTTTTTGCAAGCTGACAGAGACATCACAGTTTTCCTTCTCAGAGGATTCACACTTGTTGCAGTGTGTGTGCGTGTGCGCGCGCACACATTCGTGTACTACCACTCTCCATTATTTCCCCTCCAATATGGTCACCATACCTTCACGCTGTTCTACTTTAGCTTGTTTTTCTTTTATCATCCCACCGTTGTGCCATTAGGTCCATAACTTTTTTTTCCACTCATCCACCTGAGTATCTCCGACAGCACTTTGTCAATAATACATCCGGCAAAGTGCGAAAAGCTCAAATGTAACTTAGAGGATGAGCAAGGCAAAGAAAAGAATAGCCTGCTACCTGTTTGCCCGAAGACGTTAAAATGGAGCACTTGTTCGACCTTAGAATAGTGTACATGTTTGACTTTTGGGTCATGTTTGATCTCAGATTTAGTTACCGTTCTGATTCTAAAGTTGGGAATTTGTTAAGTACTGAAAACATCCCGAGACAAAAATGTACATCCATCTAGTGAAATGGTCCACAATTCTAAGAAACACACTACATGACTCTCCCCCCCCCCAAAAAAAAAATCAACCAGGTCCACCACTCTATAGGAAGCAAAGTTCCACATGAGGACACCTCCAGGCAGCCGGCTTCCTCTTTTGGACTGTTTGTTAGACATTATACAGTAAATGTACAGAGCTGGAGGGGCAGGTTGGCTCGTAGGTTGTTTGGTGTTGCATCCCCTTCAGAGATGAAAGATTTGGCGTGACAGTTCAACAGATAGATGGACACGCAGGCAGACGCCGCAGAAAATTGCTCGCCGGGAGCTGACGTTTACTCGACGCGGGTCACGTCAAACGGGGACCCCCTCCGGGGAATAAGAAGAGATTTTTCATCCTGGTTTAGCTGGCAGAGAAGCGTGTTTTTATGAACGTGGCAACTTTGTTTGAAAGACGAATAGCTTCTATCAGATACGGCCTGTGCTTTATGTCAAGTATGGATGGAAAAGAACACAAGAGTGAAAATGGTGGACCCGCTGGCAGCTATCGTGTTGGGAGGGAAACTAAGTGTGTTTGCTTGTGAGGTGAGTCACTTCACATTAATTAGCCACGTTGACGTTGGACTGATCAGTCAGAGCTAACACGTGTCAAAAAATGGCCGTCTTAGGAAAACTCTCAACATTTTCTGAAGTCTCGCGTGATTTGCTGATATCTCTTGTGATGATTGCGCAATCTCCTTTTAGCACAGTCCGTTCCAGCCGAAATTGAACATTATTGTACAAAGTATATTCATCTGATGAGATAGAAAGGGTTTAGTGAAACAGCATGTGGCTAGTTACTTTTAGTTGTTAGTGTAGAAAGTGTAGATTGGGATATTTATTAATTTATTAATATATTATCTATTTATTTATTTATTTGTTTATTCGTTTATTCCTTTATTTATTTATCTTTCTGTCATCATAAGAGCCGCAAGATTTTCTAAAATCTTGCATGACTTTACACATAATAAAGGTTTAAACTTCCAAATTACATAGAGTACTAAAATTGACTTTTTAGCTAAAATTCCACATTAATATGCATAGTAGTTACAATACAATATAATTTATTACTTTTAAACGCTATCAACAAAATGTAACGAGTGATTGCAGATGTGGTCAGAAAACCTTGTAGACTACATTCTCTGGCACAATTTTGGCATTTTCACACTGCACTTAGTGACGTGCCATCGACAAACCCATTCATAGCTACAAAGGGAATAATCCCCGAGTGTCGGAGTTCCCTTTTTGAAAAATGTTCAGTTAAGAGCAGTGTCATGGTGCTGTCAGAAGACACATCCAATCGGCGAGGGCTTGGCGGCGTGATTTCAAAGTGCTCACAGCAACAAAAGTCAAATATTCTGCACCCTACAATGTGAAAAGGCCTTTACTGTTGTTGCAAAAAATACATCCCTCGTTATACGGTCCAAGCGGTATGTTTCTTTCAAACCAAATAGCTAAATAAGCTCACTGTGAAATCCGTCTCATTAGTGCCACGGGTCATTATAATGTTTTTTATTCATAGAGTTTATGCGGCATGAGAGCGTGTAAAACCTTCACTCACTATCACTATTTAAATAAGAAAAAGCTTTGAAACCTGCTTTAGTTGAAGTAGAATTAGCTCTGCTCTCTGTTTCAAAGCTGTAATACGCTGTGAAAGCTCACACACACACACACACACACACTAACACTAACAATAACGCACGCATAATTGTGAACTAAATAGCGCCTACGCCTTTGCTTGTGGCTGTTTAACCTTCGTGGACGGCTGGAGAATGAGCGAAACGCTACCTTCGCCAGCCATATAAGCGCTAAATTAAGAGCCATTTTGAGTACAGAAAGCACGAGTGAATCACTCGCAACCAATAAGTGATGGCGTATTTGCACATGGTCTGATAAGCTTGGAATATTTTAACACACCTGTTTATATTGGTGAGGGAGAATAACAAGCATGCTCAGACACACACAGAGGCAGCAGTGTTTTCTGTATTTCATGAGACATTTTCACAGCTGACATCGCTATTGAACGACTCCAAAGAATATAGAGAAGGTGCTAAAATGAGGAGAAGTGAGAGGAGGTTGCGAGCCGCCAGGAAAAAGAGGATTTGACGCAGGAGAGGTAATCCTGTTACACCAACCAGTTTGACGACTACAGCCGTAAAAACAAACTGATTAAAGCTGCGAGCGGCAACCAACGGGCAGTAGCTCTTCTCTATTTTCGTGGGGAAAAAAAAAAATCCTCAAAATGATAAAATAAATAAATAAATGAACACCTTACAATTTAGGTCCTTGTTACAAAAGATGTGTCCACTCAATTTTGTGTCTGTCAGCAAAACTGTCAGAGACGCTACTAAAATTAATACTAATAAAGTGAGGGACCCCTAAAAAAAAAAAAGAAATCCTTCTACTATGCGCAAAAAACGTGAATTTTCTGGCATATTAAAGCCCCCAAATAAGTCTGACAGGAAGAAGCATGGATGAAGGGACCATGAGGTGTGTTAAAAAGGGAGCGGATAGTAAAAGGGTGTGTGAAATAGAATGAGAGGCAGAGCCAGAAGCGGTCAGGATTCCAAATTCCCAGCACGCTCTCATGCATCACAAGTGCATTTGAAACATCGGGTGTGCCATTTTATGCCATTTGTGCAATCCAATCCAAACAGTGATGACGGTGAGGCATTTTTTTTTGTATATGCTCTAACCTCAACATGAGATTTGCTTTACTTTGCTGGCAAAATGTGCTGCCTGACTTCCATTTTCCCATGTGAAACCCTCGTCTTGATACGGCTTGGCGATAGCCGTCGACCACCATGCATTTTCTACTCAGCAATAGTTACGTCAGCGTTGCATTATTTCATTTGTCTACTTTGATGCTATATATATATATATATATATATATATATATAGCTATATATATATTTTAATAAGCTATTTTTAATTTCTTTACTTTGCTTTAAATCTCATTAACTCAACTGCTTTTGAATATTGTATTTTTTATTACAGCGCATAAAACATATTGCGTTATGTGTTTGAAATGTTCTAAAAATTTGTGATTTTATTGTTTTTATATTTTTTTTAATTTTCTTTATTAGCCCTACAGACTGGCAAACCTCGGAAAAAATTTAAAAATGTACATTTCTTTATTAAGCACCCTGTATAATAAACCCGTTCAAGTCGGGATTTTTATTTATTTATTTAGTTATTTTGCAAAATCATTGCTGTATTTTACTGGAATAACCAAACTTATTTTAAACATTAATTTAGGTGCAAATTTATTTAAAAAAATATTTGCAATATATTGACTTGCATCATCGTTCAAGCAGTTATTTTTTTCTTATTTTCCTACATTTCAGTTCAGTAACCACATCTTTGTGCTGTTAGAGTAACTTACAATCTGAAATATTTACTGAATTTACTTACTGAATCAAACCTCTGTCTCGCTTATGATGAAAACCTGGGCCCCACCACCCCGCTTTATAGTACTATTGGTCATTTTGGTGGTACTTGAAATTTCTGAGGTGTAAAAAGTTTTGAGAACAACTTTTATTTACCAACAGGATCATCTTGAGCTTTTATTGGTCCAATCCTGTTCTTCAGCTTTCAAGCGCAACATACGACTCCGAAATGTTTTCATCACACAACACCACAAGCACTTCCATCCTTCAAAGTATGAAGGTCGGGCAGATGAAGAATGTTGCACAGGAGGGGGGAGTCCACAGAATCCGTCTTGAAAACCCCTTGGAACACCGGACGGGGTTCACATCCTATTTCACACTGAGTGGTTTTAGTAGCCTAACCGTAGAGCGGCGGGATGGTGCAGAATAAAACGTACATGGGGAAAAACATTGCTTTTGCCGCTGCTTGTCTTTCACTCCACTGAATGCTTCTGCTTATTATATGGCAACAGGAAATTATAATTATTTCCGTCAATGAATTTGATGAGTTTTGGCATTTTATATTTTATTTATTAATTAATCCTAAATTATTCATTGCTTCTTTATTTATTGTTTATTATTTTACAGTTATTTCTAGTGCTTTTTAATTCGCCTTATGTTCTGGAATTAGTAATGGAATGGAATTTGGATTTTATTGTCAAGGCAGAAGTCACAAGCACAGCGCAACAAAATTAATTTTTCAAATTCAACCCGCCCAAGGAGCACACAAACACATGACATCGCACAGGCAAGAAAATTGCGATATTACCGTAATCATTCAATCAAATAAAACAAATATGTGACGTGGAGTCACAAATGTGGTATTGATAAAAAAATGATAATAAATCACAATATATCAAAATTAATCATATTACATTAAGTAATTAATTCTAAATGAAAAACATTTTGTGACCAAAGTTGACCTGTAGAGTCAAAGTGGTGTTTGGGAAACCCACAGCTTAATTCCACGTTTGCAAGTAGTTCTGATTAAATTAATTACTCTTGTGGTGAAATTAGTAGCATGATTAATACGTACACCACCGTTGAATATAAATTAGCCGTTGTAATTAAACGGCGTGTAAAACGGAGCCTTTTATTCCGCAAGCAAATGTTTAAGCAGTTTTTATTTTATTTTGATTTTGGATCATTAGCGATGCGCTGACGCGTGAGTTTTCGCTCCGATGACTCGTCATTTCAATTAAGAAGAACATAATGCTCAGTCGCTATTGTTTTATTGTTTTTTTTTTTTCCTCCGACATTTTTATGCGGCCATTCTGTCATTGTTGCATCGTGTGATTCAACACGAGAGCTGTTATCAGGTAGAGGACAACAACAACCATTTTATCTTGTTTTCTCGCTGGTGACATCATCTCGATGGCCCTGCGTGTGATCTTATTTCCTGCTTTTATCGCCGCCGACGCGCACTATTGTGCCTCTCGGCTTTTTTGTTGTGCGGCCACGTATAGCTGACATATTGCTGCGCCTGCTCTAAATGCAGCCCTTGTCAGTTAGTTTATTTTATTTTTATCAGCCCTCCAGTGTCTTTATTACGAGACGACTGAAATTCACAGCCAGATTTTATGATCGAGAGCATTGAGCACAGAACGTATTAGTTAAAGTCTGGGAATTGTAAGTGCCTGGCGTTGTTGTGTAAACAAACACAGTGCAGCTCAGCCTCTGGCTAATAGATGTTGCGGCGAACGCGATGCGTTGTGGCAGTTTGCCAAACTCCTCATTTGAAAGGGCAGAAGGTGAGCATGAGTGTCGATCCCGCACAAAACTAAAATGGAAAAAAAAATGAGCACTATGCGAATGATTTGTTTTTAAATTTTTCAGTGCATCCATTTCAACAAGTCTCTGCGTCTTTGTGGTTCATCTGTCACAAATTTGTCTGGTTTTATTTTTTTCTTTGGGATCTAAACTCGGCTATATTTTTGTGCACTTTCTTTCCCTTAGAAAAGTGGTTCTCAGATGGGGGTAAGCGTACCCCTTGGGGGTACTTGAAGGAACTCCAGGGGTTTATGTGAGATTTTAAATAAAATAAATATACCTGCAAAAATCCTTTAAAATTTTTTTTTGAA
Source organism: Idiotropiscis lumnitzeri (assembly GCF_059441095.1). NCBI lineage: Eukaryota > Metazoa > Chordata > Actinopteri > Syngnathiformes > Syngnathidae > Idiotropiscis > Idiotropiscis lumnitzeri. The sequence continues at coordinate 5,518,516 of NC_142399.1, read as the reverse complement.
TTAATTAAAATTTTCAAGAAGAAGATAGAAGTTCATAAAACAATTTTTTCAATCAGTAGGTAATTCAATTTTATTATTTTAAATTCTTCCCCATCTTAGAACGACAGTCGGCACAATTCCGGTTTTATTTGGATTTATTCCCACAAGTTGCAGATCTCTTCTATGATTATTTTTTTGTGGACCAATGCAAATTAAGTTTGAAAGGTTCTAAAGTTTCATAAATCAGACACTGATGGCATGTTTTAAGTCTTAAGTTTTCATGAGTGACGACCGTCCACTTCAACTCAAAATTTAAATCGCCAAAGTAAAGCAATGCAACCCCGCAGATGTCACAGCCAATTAAAAAGGCTCAAGCGCTTATTTTTCCAATGTAATATATACCCATCGCTAGAAAGTAGAGCGTTTAAAATCTCTGCTACCCAAATGGAGTCAATGAATAGAACAATCGATCATTGCCAAAAGCCTCTCAAAATCCATTCTCTCCTTATTGTTGCCCGTTTCCTTTCTTTGTGCCCATCTGCTTCTTCCTTGACAATCTTTTTACGGGGGGGGGGGTGCTTCACAACCCGATACAAGGTCGCCGTTTCTCCGTTGGAGCGAATTGCACCATGTGCGGTGTTCAATCACTCAGTGATGAATCACTGACTGTAATTCTCTGCGATGGTTCACATCACACTACCGTCCGTCTGTCCGTCTATCTAGATTTCGATTCTAGAGGAAAAACCATTTGGTTTCCGCGCGTGTGGATCATATCGTAGATGATGCTTTTCCACTGTCACACAGAGCCTCTCGGAGGAGAAGCCACAGGAGAGGCATCTGTGTTTTGTTGACATTGACGGATGACAGCTTGTTGCACATGTTGATGTGTGCAAGCGGTGGCTGCGTTGCGGTGGAAATACACGAGCGCTTATAGACAGTATATACACATCGTGAGATACAATCTAAGCGGGCGTGTAATCCAAAGACGTGGACCAGAGGAACATTCACTTTTCCATCAGTGTGTTACTTCATGCCTCCTCTTCTTCCTCCTCCTCTCACTCATGCGGAGGCTTTCACTTTCTGAAGTGGACGCCACCAGATGGAAATGCACTCTACTGTGAGTTATATTTATTTTATTTTATTTATTTTTTTCCTGCTCTGCACTGTTCAACTTCCTTTAAAGCAAATATCACACGTACAGACACGCATGCATGCACCTGCACGCACTTTAATGGACCAAAAAGTGCTGGTCCCTTGGTGGTATTGCTGCCGTATGAAAAATGAATGTCAAGATATATGATACAAAAACTCATCCCTTTGGGGTAGAAATGACCCTCAGCTTTTTTTCACTGTTTCTCATTCACTGCCGTGTATGGTTTTTATCCGTCAACTAGAATCCAACCATTTCCTGCCACCGACGGATATACGCGGGTTGACTGTGAAATTCGGGTTTGTAAACCACTCTTCTGACCAACAGATCCCAGAATATTGTGGATGACATGGTGAATTAAGTCGATTATGATGGAGACGTTTTATGACTTTTCTATTCTAAAGGGCCGCGTCATTGTCTGACCTGAATTCCGTTGATTCGTTGCGGAGTGCGTAATAACCACAATACACATCTCAGCCCACTCTGTTCTTTTACCACATTTTGAAATCCAGGTGTCACCTTGTGCAGAGAGCGAACCCGCAGCAACACAACACGACACACGATTGTTCTAGTGCGGCCCATTATGTCATCACCGGGGCCGAGTGGACCTATTAAGCTTGCTGAGATTTTAATAGGCGCTCTTCTGGAAGCATCCGGTCCAAACCGCTAATGCTGATATCTTGAAAAAGGCAGCATGCGGCCTTACTGTAAGTGGCCGCTTGTTACATTAACAGCCAGGGTTCAAGGCCTGTGATGCTCACTGGAGATGTTAAACGAGTAAAAGTGGACACGTCTGGACAAACGAGCCTCAATATTTAGATGTGGACGTTAGAATATGAATTAATATGTAATTGTTGTACAATATTTCAATTTCGAACTATGCAACATCAGAATGTTAAATTTAGTGTGAATGTGGTGCTTCAAAGCCGAGTTCCCCACCCACCGGGCCACGGCCAATTTGGACCAGGCCGTGGTGGGCCTCGGAGATGAAAGAAAACAAAAAGGCTCTCCCGAAATCATATTCAGTCGCTAATTCAGGACGCTAACAAACCGCCAGTTAATTACACCGTCATTGTATGACATGACACAAGTCTCCGGTGTTAGTGACTGCTACTAGCTAGCAGCTAACTGTTAGCATTAGCAACAAGTGCTTGCTACTCATGCCCCTCCAACACGGGTTGTCGGCCCACAAAAGTTAAGGATTTGGATGAACTGGAACGCGGCGGAAAAAAGGTTTTTAAGCATTAAATATGGTGTATTAAATCATATGGTTTTAATATGGTAATTAGAAGGTTATGAACATTAGATATGATGTAAATATAATACAGTCGAGCACTGCATTTTATTGTACAATATATGATATGGTACTTTAATAATTAACATAACTTAAATATGATACATTAGATCAGTAAATATGGTGTGAAATCAGGATGCAAAACTATGAGCTAATGTTGCATTACCATCGGATGTACGTTAAATATGAGACAAAAATGCCGCATCAGAGATGTATTGGACATTTTGTTAACTCAATTTTAAAAAAAAAGGCTCGAGCAGAGCGTGACCATTTTTCTGCGCAGTCGTCTTTATTGTAGCTTTTGGTACTTTCCATTTCCACTTTGGTAAAATGAGTTACGATGCCGAACAGTACAATGTCCAATATCATAAAAACAAATGATATCATATCATAAAGGTTTATAGGGTCATTTTGCGGCGATGGAAAATCTTTATTTTTTTTCCCGCGCCACTTTGGAATAAATCTGACTCGGAAGCTGCGAGAGCTTCGTGACTTCATTAGGCTTCGCTATTAGGACGGCTACAATATGATAATGTAATAACCTGACTGTAAATGGTTGCATCGTAAGAAAATGACCAGGAAATAATTTGAGATAGTCGTCTCATCTATGGAATGCTTGCATCCTAATCCACTTGCTAGCATTTCCATTTCTTTCACTGATATTCCCATCACAGCGAACTAACGACTTTGAAAGCTGAAATTTGTCTTAAAACCTTACACTATAATCCAAACTTGCAACCTTAAACCTTTCTTGAAACCTTAACACTTAAGAAATTTAATTTGGGATACTCTAACTTGAAACCTTATACCTTACTTAGAAACCTGAATCTTGACGCAAATCCCTGATGTACCCCGGTAGTATTATATTAAAATGACAAGTTTCAAAACCTGACCTATGATTGAAACCCTACTTTGAAACCTGAATTTTGCGTCAGGTTAGCGTTCATGGTGTTTAGGGTTAAGGTTTCAAACTCAGGTTAGAGTTTCAGGTTAGGGTTTCCAATCAGGATTTGTGTGAGTGTGTGTGTGGGCGTGTGTGTGGGGGTGTGTGTGTGTGTGTGTGTCGATCATGTGGTCATTTAATCTCCTTGTGATGGAAGATGATTGATTTACTAGATGGTTAGTTCCATTTTTAAACTCATCCGACACATCCATCCATTATACATTTGCGGATAGGCACTCACACAAACCCTGATTGGAAACCCTAACCCGAAACTCTAACCTGACTTTGAAGCCTTCACTCTATAGTCTGGTTTGAAACCCTAGCCCATGTTTGGAACCACAATGCTAACCCTGACTCAATTTTTTTAAACCCAACTCCTGTCCTGAAACCCTAACCCTTTTTTGAAACCCTACTTTGATTCCTGAATGTCTGAATCTTTAAACCCTAATTTGACCAACCCCAACTTTAGAACTTCTTGTTTTTGAACCCGAAAGCCATGCTTGAAACCATGACTGGAAACCCTAACCCTTGTTTGAAACCCTATTCCATGATTAAATCCCACACTTGAAACCCTAACTGCTAAACCTCAGTTTGAAATCACGAATTCTGTTTTAAACCCTTCTTTAACAACCTAACCCAATATTCAAACATGAATTTGAAACCCTAACCTTTGTCTGCATCCATACTTTCTAACCGTAACCTTTTTTTATTTTCCAAAACCCAAACCCTTGCTTGAAACTACTTTCAAACCCTAAGCCAACATCAACCCCCTGCTTTGAAACATCAACCTTACTTTCAACACCTCAACTTTTTTTTAAAACCCTTACCCTGTGTTCAAACCCAACCTTAGCTCCCAACTCTCACCCTGACTTGAAAGACTACTTTTAATCTCTGTTCCTGACATGTGACTGTGTGGAATGATGTGTTACGGTGTTAAATTGAATGTGTGATGTCAGTGTGAAAGGCTGACAGTGAAGCGCAGGGAGGTCACAAGCACTAACCGTCCTCCTCCCTCGTCCTCTCCTTCTTCTTGGTCTCATGAAAGCTTTAACGCGTTGCTCGCGCTTCCCTTCCGACATCTTGGGGCCTTCTCCCCTGCCATCTCTTCCTCTCACTCTTGTGCTCTTGTGCTCTGCTCGGCATCCATTTTTAATGGCGCTCGTTGAGGGGCCCATTCAGGATGTGTAATCTCCATGTTTTAATAATGCCCGGCTTCTCATACATTAAACTGCCAACGCACACGCTGGCAGAACTGGGAAATCCCAATGTTTCACTCCAATCTAAAAAGAGGTGGAGTAGACTTTTACACCAGAATGTAACGAGACATTTTTTTTTTTTTATAGCGTAAAATAATTCAAACAACTTTTACATACTGTGCATAATCAATTAGCAATTTTGAGCCAGGCCGAGAATATGCCTGTAAAAATTGTCATGATCAAATAATGAAATACAGATCTAGTCAAAATATATTCAGAGAACGCCCGACATTAATAAATGGATGATTAATCTTTAATAAATGTTTCAAAGGAAAGGGCAAATGTATTTTTATGTTCTACGCCACTCATTTAAGGATTAAAATACGTCTGCTAGCAGCATACTTCTGTTTATTTTTAGTCGACTAGTCAAGAAGTTGTGTTGATAACTATGCATCAACCTTTAGAGCACAGATGTCAAACTCAAGGCCCTGGGACCCGATCTGGCCCGCGACCTCATTTTAAGTGGCCCGCGGAGGCAAATCATGCGCGTCAACTTCATGTTCCTTCACTTTTAACAACATTGCGATATGAGATATTGCCATTTTTTTATCACCAATTCTCCTCTTAGATGAAGAAACAATTGCTTACTGGCTTCTGATTTCAAAAGTAGCTTTCCATAAATGTGTTGAATATATGTGATAATGTAAGACGATCATATATTTACTTGGATCGCAGTCATAATGACTGACATAATGACATAACAATGTGGCCTGCCGGCAAAAATGAAAATGGCTCAAAGTTGACTAGCGTCTTGTCTTCCAATCAGCTAATTTACAGATGACTTTGAACTCAGCACTTTGCGGATGTCGCCAGGCTTTGAAACCCTTTTCATACTGCACTTGCTAAGCGTGAAAGGGTCGTGCCTGTGGCCAATGTGCCCATATTTGGAAGTGGTGATGTAGCAGCCTACCAGGGAGTAAAATCTGAGACTTTTGGACTAGAAGTAGACCGCAGAGCAACAAAATGTATCTTTCAACGTTGCAAAAAGAAAGCCCTAGCTTCAAGTAGGAGAGGAGAGGACGAGCAGAATTTAATCGGAATGGTGCATCATTTACGACTGGCTCGTTGGGAACTTGTGCAAATGTGGTCGTAACGCAGACTTTCTCAGAACCGTTTCAAGCTCCCTCGACATATTTATTGAATGTACTGATTCACGGTTTCAAGATTGTTACCAACATTTTTCATTGATCGGTGAACACTCACTGGTTAATCTTAAATCCATTTTACTAGACTCGGAACAGCCACAGCGTGCACACACTTTGCAGCACCTCCACAAAGAATGACATTTTTAAATATTTTCATTTAGATGTATTTGGGTCGCTTCAGGAAAAGTCCTCACATTTCAGGGTGGAAGCATGATATTTCTGTTTTTTTGTTTTTATTGTTATTAAGATGTAGTAACGGTTGTCTGAGCCAATAAAAATACACATGGAGTATTCGAACACAATATAGAGCTGAGCTTGATGAAGACGCTGCTGGCTGTCAGTATTTGGCACACTTTTAAGAAAGCCAGCAGGGATCAGCGCAGCGTTGATGGAATGTGATTATTCTCGCCTTTGCTCACAGTGTGCATGTGATTTGACATGCTAATCTCTGCTGGTACTCACGCACGCCCGCACACCCGGACGCACACACGTCATGATGGCAATTATCATCTCAGCTGTGTTCTGCTCATCGTATTTTGGTTACTCTTTATCTTCACACTCATTCATTGCGCATTCCTCGCTTTTCCCCATTTTGTACCACACACATACACACACAAGAAAGAAAATTGTTTATGATAATGAAGGTGGTTCCTAATATTTTGCGCTACTTAATTAACTAAATAACCCAACAATTAGATACTCAAAATGAATCCAGCCTCGAAACCTTACTTTCCAACCCAAACCCTCGCCTGAAGCCCAGATGCTTGTTTCAAACATGGCGTGCACACATTATGTCATCATTTATATTTTTGCCACTTTTACTGTTACACAGTAATACATCCCAAACAGTAAAGTGACAAAAAAAGGCAATTTAGTTACACGGACATATACCTGACCTGAAACAATCTTTAATCCCACACTGTCTGCCTTACTCCTATGAGAACCAGAGCGCCATTAGGATTTGTGTGTGTGTGTGTGTGTGTGTGTGTGTGTGTGTGTGTCAAAGGCGGGAGTTGGTAGTTTGGGGGGGGGGTGATCATCATCCCCCGAGGGAGGGCTTGAAGGCCTGAGTGACCCTGAAGAAAAGATGAAAAAGTGAAAGTGGATGTCCTAGTGTGGCAGTTAATAAACGTCTCAGTGTTCATTCCCTGTTCTTTCTCGCCTGGCAATCCGGCCGTGAAGACTCGCCCCCCCCCTCACACACACACACCCCCACCCCCACACACAACCACTCCTATACACACACGTAAACCAGCGAGGCTGGCAAAGCGAGTCAAACATCTGCCTTGTAAAGTCCTTATTGAAGTTTCCGCTTGATTACTTGGTGGCTAATGTGAGCGGTGGTGTTGCTTACAAATGAGCTAGCATGAATGCTAGCAAAATACGTGAGGCGATGGCGAGTGAACTAATGTTTGAATGAACACAATTTGTGAGTGAGCAGGTAATAGTACAGATAAGTTGAACACATTCTTACATAAAACAAATAGTGGACAGTCCAGTTGATCCGTGATCACACGTGCGAGCAAATAGCATGTGAGCGAGCAATTATGCTAATAATTGAGAGAGTAATTTAACAATCGAGCTGACAAGTCCCCTTTTCATTAGCATGTGAACCAACAACTGAGCTGAGCTAATGAGTAAGCTAACCAGCGTGTAATAATTGAGTTAAACAAGACAACTTGTCAGTGAGCAAACTGAGACGCTAACAAGTCGCATCGTAATCGTGTAATAACATGTGAGCTAATGATTGATTTGATCGAAGTGTTCGGAAATGCCCTCACATGACTGAGTGTAAGTGTGTTAAGAGACGCTCCCTTCCCATTCATTTTCAAACACACCCTCTGTTCCGAACCAATCAGCACTGTTTCCATCTGTACTGCCTGACCCTCCGGGGAGCTCCGACTCCCCAGTCGGAGTGGCTAGAGCGCGCTTAAAAACTTTAACTCGAAACTTAAGTTTGCATTGACACAAGAGCTTCAGGACTTTAAATGTCGGTCAGCCACTTTAGGAGGAACAACAACAGCGGCGTGAAAAGCCTTTCGACATGTGGAGACGGGAAGTGTTAGTGTAGAGACGGCGATACAAACAAGCGGCATCTTTCCATTCTCACCATGGTACCTTTAAATTTCTCATCACTTTCTCTCTGCAGAGCCTCCATCTCGCTGGTAAATTATTCACGCGCGCCGATTTATCACCCACACATGCAACGCACATAGAAGGCTAGCGTATGGATGCCAAATTCTACAGGAACCCAAACATTTTCTGTCTATATATATATATATATATATATATATATATATATATATATATATATAATCTCTATTGTACTCCTATTTTTACCTGAGTCTTTTTTTTTTTACTGTACGTGCTTTGCCAGCTCTGGACACAAATCACGAAACCTGCTGAAGAGTCTGCGGGATTACTCGGCTTTTTGATGTATTGTGTCTCACTCTTTTGTAATGCAGCCTCCTGGTTCAACTTTACTGCCAAGGTCGGTGAAGCCAGTGGAGGAGTCAAGGTCAGAAAAGGATTGTAGAAAACATAAAACTTGAACAGTCCAAACTATATTTCACTCTGGAATGATTTCTTTGGAATTTGTAGGCGATTTAAATGTGTTATTGGATGACGCAAGATTGGGATTCGTTTCTGCACAATTGTTACATCATTCGTACCCAGTGATTCAAAACCCTAATTTTAAATCCTGACCCTTTTTCGATGCCCTTACTTTTCACTGAATCGTGTTTTAAGACCTTACTTTAAACACAAATCTGCATTGGCTGTGTCATTTGTAACCAGAACTGTTGCAAAAACCCTAATACAGTCTTGAAATACTACATTTTTAGACAATGCATTTAATCCTAAACCCTGATTTTAAAGCCTAATTTGAAACCGGCTTCTAACGTTAATTTGTAACCTTAACCTGGGTTTGAAACCTGACTTTCAGACCTGACCCCTGGAAGAAGCAGAAAATAACAAACACAACAGTTTATAATTATAATAATTTAAAGTACAAAATCGTCCGGACTATAAGACACACCTGTATATAAGCCGCAACAACTCTTGAAAAAAATTAAATAAAAATAAAAAAAAAATAGCCGCACCAGGCTATAAACCACAGTTTTCTCTGTTGAAAAAAAAAATTGTTAACTGCAGGTACAGAACGATTTTGTCCTGTGAATGCACATAAACTTACATAAACAGATTCTTAAAACCGTGCCTTTCAACACGGCAACAACTTTGCTCATTAAAACAGAACAGACCCAAGAGAAAAAAAAAAAAAAATCAAGATTTATTTGGCGCATTTTCGGAACTATAGCACCCCCTACCGGTGACAGAAAAATCCACAGAAAAGCCGCAATGTTGTTGTATTGTTCAAAATCTAGGAAAAAAGGAGCGCTTATATTCGGGAAAATATGGCAGATGGATAGATGGTAGGTGCATGTAAATGTATGTATCAACAAACTGTGCATCTGAAAGAGAATTTATTTCTTTGTGATATTCAAAAATGTCATGGTCTCCCTTCGTATCAGTTTTCCACAAATCTACAAACTTTCATGCAGTTATTCCCTCTCTCAAATTTAGAGGATTTCCAACCAAGGCTAGCCTCGATGACCAACTTCCGATGAGGTGGGACAGTTAAAAAGGTGTTTGACGTCCAAACAGAGCCGCAGAAAATGACTGAATTCCAAGTCAACGTCAACTTTTGACCTCTTCCTTCTGAAAGCCGACGCAATAAATTGTCTTCATTATCAGTTCTTTCATCTTGGAAGACGTAGTGAAATTCTTTCCCAGGATGATCTGTTGGGAGAGACTTTGAAACATTTAAAGGCCACGTGAAGACATGAGTGGAGCATTAAGGGTCACTGAATCATTCAATATTGCTGACATGCCGTGGTGTTACCATCACGGAAATCTCATTAGGCACTTTTGGGAAGTTGCAAAAAAAAAATAAATAAATGATCTCCCTTCTCACTAGATCAAAAATTTAAAAAAGAAAAAACGTGAAAAACAGGACCTGATTTGATTTTTGTCGTAAACCTAAACGCTTATTTTTTTGTCAGATTTTTTTCCCCCTTACATAATATGCTCCATGCGTAAAAATCCAAATGTATGTAATAACCACGTAACAATTTATTCGGCTTGGATTCTATGTTTGAGGTAAACAATAAGAGACCAGGAAGTTTTCAAAAATAAATCCGCAATCGTCACGCCACATCAAATCAAATTGAGAAGTGGCTCGCGTTCCAGCATGAGCGCCCGTCGCCGTTATCTGCAGACACAACCCGGCAGGCCTTGACCCCCCCCCCCTCCTCCAAACATGCCGTGTCATATCCATCTCATCACACTGACGACTCGGAGAGCAGAGGCGGACCTTGAATGCAGCACGCCGTTCATATCTGCAGACTGATGGGAGCGCGTGGAGGAGTTTGTGTGTGTGTGTGTGTGTGTGTGTGTGTGTGAGAGGAGAGGGAGTGGATATTTATTTCTCTACAAATTCCACAAGACAAGCAAGTTAAACAAGTTTTATTGATGTGCAGGCCAGCGGGTTCAAAAGTAGCAGACATGTAGCACACAAATAAATATTGCTTTAATGGTCTTTGGCGGAATTAAGACCGCCGTGCACTTGCGTTTCTGTACGGGATCATGCGGAGGTCAACACTCGCCTTCGCAAATCACCATTGTTATGAGACTCTAAAATCAGTCAAATTAAACTGTGTTTCTTCCTTTAGGATAACGAGTAGTGCGCTTGACTTTTGACTGGGCATTATTTACCAGCCGTTGTGTTCATTTCGATTGTGCTAGGTGGCGCTTAACATGAAGTGCATTCCATTATTTGTCTGCTTGTGTTTATTATTTAGTGTTTGTTCGTGATCTTATTAATCAAATGATGATTAATAATCATCTTTTGTTTTTGCTCTGTGAGTTCAGTTTGTTACTAATGTGCAAGGTGGTGGTTATTGATAAATAATTGATAAGAGGAGAACTCACAATCATACTTCAATGTGTAATTTTTTTTTTTTTTTCTGAATAAGTGAAGTGATAGTTGCAATGTGACCAATGCAATGCAAGTTTGCATTTACCCGCGTGACTTTTTTGTCTGGGTTATTTCTAGTTGTTGTGATTTATTGCTGATGCGCGATCTGGTGTTTAAAATAAATAACTAGAATAAATTTCGACATGATGAAAATCATGCACTTACGTGTAATTGCAAACCTCGCCCATACCTTGCAGGCATCGAGCATTGTGACTATTTGAGGTTAGGCTGAAGTTGTTCCTTTCCCATTAAAAGCCTTTTAAAGCTCAACTGAAATGAATATGACTGCTTATATGAATGATTGTTTAGCGAATCAAGTTGAGGAAGTGATGAGTGGCGGCGCTCTGGAGCAGACTTCTGCCATTACTGGCGACGGAGGCCGGTCGACAGGGACAGTTGGAGGCAGACGGACAGAGACGGAGGGTGATTAGGGTTAGACGCGGTGCCATGGCCGGGCTAGAGTCGTGGAAATGGCCTCTTAGCGTGATGGATGGATCTCATAGACACACATGGGCTCACATGCACACACGCGCGCACCCCCCCCCCCACACACACACACACTCAAAATGGTCTGCTGCCATTTAGCCTGGAAAATAACTAATAACCCTGACCAACTAAATGACCGACCGACCGGCCAATGGACTGATGGACAACCAGTCAACTTACTGGCTAACTTATCAACCAACGAGCCAAATAACTAACTGATTCACTGACCAACTAAATACCAACTAACCACCCAATGACCAATAACTAAACAACTAAATATTTCAGAAACTAATTCATAACAAAATCTCTAACTGACCAACCAAGACTGAAGAACCTCGACAACCAACCTGCTGGCTGGCTGACTAAACAAACAACTAACCACCCACACAACCAAACGAGGTCATTAACAACGCAACCAATGGACCAATCAACAAACAAACCTGCTAGTTGGCTGGTCAACTGTCTAACCAACCAACCATTGCAACCCACTAAGCACATAAACAATTAACCAAGCAACCTGAAAACTAATTACCTACCATGCTACTAACTAATTGACCGACTCACTAGACTATTGGCTGAGTAACTCACCAATCGACTGAATTTACCGACCAACAAACTGACTAATCAAGCAATCTGCTGACCTACTAACTGTCCAACCGACGGCTGGATTAACTACTGGCTAAACAATCAATCAACCAATCAACTAACTAACCAACTGATAAATAAATAATAAAAAATAAATAAATAAATAAATAAAAATAAATAAATATATATATATATATGTGTTCTTTTACATTTGTTCTTTCACAGTAAGCTCTCACTGTGAGGCTTTTAGTCCAACTTTTTTGGGAGGGGGCACTTAGGTGTATTTTCTCCTTCACTGTCAGAGAGACAATGACAGGCTTGAAGGGGGGAAAAGACCTAAAAGCGGCTATTTTGTATATTTATACAAAAAAAAAAAAAGGCCATTATGGATTGAATTACATGTCTCATTTCCCCTTCAAAGCCACAATTGGGCGTTCTGTTGGTTTTCACCGCCGACTGCATTTTCATCCAAACCAACGCAAAGCAGCCAAGCATCACCGGGATGTTAGCGTAGCCAATTAGTCGTCGGTGTCAACATGTCATTACTTGTGGAGAGAGAGTGAAAACGGCGCCAAAGGTCCCGAAAGAGCTGCAGCTCGAGGTTGCATTTTCAAGTCTTGCTGACGATGGATTATTTCAAATCTGTCTGTTTATTTCTAGTGCGCAATGTTGGCGGTTATCAGGACTAATTGTTTCGAGGGGCATCCGCGTTACTTATTTAATTGCGCAGTGGACTTTTGCTGATTATTTTGACTTACTGCATTTCTTACACAATTGTCGCATCGTACTAATTAATTTGTCTGAACGTACGTTTTGTACTCGACTTAAACAAGCCATAAAGCGGGTGAAAAAAAAAAGAACACTGTGTTTCTGGCAGATTGAAGAAGTCGATCCGCTGCGCTCCATTTATACGACACTTTCTGATTAGATCAGAGATGTTGTTGTTAATCTTTTAATCCCTGATCCCTGATACAAGATCGCTGATTCTCATCCTAAATCTCCGGAGCTTTTGTTTTATCATCCTCAGATAGAAAACACAACAATGTGTGTAATTGGATCAAGTAAAATACCTCTAATTGTTTTTGCGTCTTGGAACGATGAATTGAAGCGAAAACATTTGTGATTTTGGCTTCTTTTCCGTCACTGTCCATGCAATCTTTGATCAAGTCTCCCATGTGACGTATTTTTTGTGCTATTGATCGATATGCATTGTTCCATCTTATGTTTGCTCTCATTTCTATTTATCTTTTCACCATTTGAATTATTTGCTTCTATTCCATGACACAATTTCTCTCTTCCCGCCTCGTAAACGCAAACGGTCGCGGAGCTGCGACAAGACCAATAACTTTCCCTCCCTGGCCTGATGAACGAGGCGATGTCGTTTGCTTTTGGTCAGCGTGGCCGACGAGAGGGAGCGTTGCAAAGTGAGACGGGCGACGGATTCATATTTTTTGGATGTGTGTTGCTTCATTATTCAATGGCAAATGTGAGAAATGTCAATTTTTACATCGTTCTTCCTGCGACTCGCTTACTTCTTTAATGGATATTTAAAGGAATGAGAAAAAAATTGCTTAACGTCTTTTGAGTTATATCTGACAGTGCAACGTCAAGCGTTTATCGTCAATAGTCAGTCACTTTCCGTCATCTCCGAGCACCCTGACGCACATTGTTTACAACATTATGAACTGGTTGATTTTGAGGAGCACTGCGTCGTAACGGAGTTGCATGGAGTCCTACCCACATGAGCGGCTAACTCACACGTCCTCCCCCAAAAATAAAAGTCTGGGATGAGTCTGCGGCTTAATTGTCCTTTGCGCTTTGTCTCTGTCTGTGCTCACGGCTCATTACCTGACTGCTTCTGCTCACACACACACACACACACACACACACACATGCACTATTAGTGGAAACCAGTGCACACACGCACGCTCACCCCTTCAATCGCAGGTGGCGACTAGTGCATTTTGTCACCCCTCGGTAGCTCCTTCCAAAACCACGGGTGTAATTTAATATCACTGGTGTTTGTTTTATCGCCCGATGATGAGTGAAATATGAAAACCAGCAAAGAGAGAATGACTGATGTGTGTGAGTGTTTACGTGAGTGTTTTGTGTTTGTGTGTGTGTGTGTGTGGGGGGGGTGTGTGTGCGTGTGTGTGTGTGTGCACGCTGACTGAGAGCTAATGGAAGCTTGGACTTCCCAACATTCCGAGGCCCCTTAAAGCAGGCACTTTGCTGCTCCAAATCAAAACGTGGCCACACTCCACAAGGAATCATCTGATACGTTGTGGCTTCTGTCGGTCACGCCATACCCGCAGGAACACCCCAAAATTGTTTTTCGACAAAGTTGGAAGCATAAACTTGTCCTGATAAAATTCAGCATTAAAATTCAAGTCGTAGTTGGAGGAAGGAGGGTGGCTCGTCGTCCGGCCGCAGATTGATTAATTAAGTCATTAAGATAAGATGAGATAATTCTTTATCAGTGTCAGGCTGGAGGAAATTAACGTTAAAGCAAAGTAGTAAAGTTTAATCACAAGATGCATTTGACTGCGATAACAGTTTAGCAAAGTGTTTCTCCTGATTCAACCTGCTAAAACTGAGATGATGTCATCGCAGTCCTTAGATAGCATCCAAAAGTGCCCACTTGGGAGCTGACAGCTGTGTAGTGTGATGACTGGTTGGATAGGCTATGCTCATCTGGATAAATGCAGCTTGGAGTCAATTTTTTAAATTTTTTTTAATTTTTTTTTTAAATTTAATTTGAAATATTAAGATGAATTATTTTTTTCTCAATATTATGCTGCTAAACATTATGCTACTCAAACTCATTCTGCTTCATGTTACGTCACTAATTATGCCATTTGACATTACGCCACTAAATGTTATGGCATATTTTTTTTTTTTTCAACATGTATGTTTTTTTCCAAAAAGGAGTTTCTGTGGCCTATATACGGGTGCGCATATTGTCCGGAAAATGCGGTTTAAAAGCGTTTATGCTGTGCTACTGAACGTGCTCGACTTGTTGCTTTTTTTTTTGTTGTTGTTTTGAATAATTGCAATTGTGAACAGAAGTCACAAGTCCTTTGCTGTTTTTTTTTTTGTTTTGTCTGGATCTGTTTTGGGGATGAACGCCATGAAAAAAGGGGCTACTCGAGCCTGTTCATTTGTGCTTGCGGCTATAATTACAATTATAAAGTTCTTTTAGTACTGTGTATCACAGCAGTACAGTAATGTTGAAATAAATCTGGAGCGAATGGTTCTGAAGTTGCCGCATCAGAGGAATGACTTCATGCAATCGTCTGTAATCATTTGACTAACTACAAGCCATGAAGAGGGGAGTCAAGAGTTATCGATGGGCTTCCACAAACCGAGGCCAAAGGGCAAAACATCCGTCACTGCTCTCTGAAGTACCACATCAAATCTTTTTTTTTTTTCTCACAAACTGCCGCTTGAAAAAAAAAAAACATTTTCTACACTCATTCATGTAAACTTCTTCTTTTGTGACCTCTGCTGCGTAATATTTCTCCGCTTATTTTTGCATTTTATCCCAAGTCTAACATTTACCGTCTACTGCCATCTGGTTCTTGCCACCAGGATGTGTCTTGTATTGGAACAAGATGGAAATACACAGTAAAGCAGATGAGATGGCGTTAAACGCAATCAATGAACAGTCAAGCCAAAACAAATGTCGCGTACTTCGTCCAAAGCAGCCGTTTGACGGGTGGAAAATTTTAACCAAGCACCCGGGATGGCAGTGAAGGAAGTCTGACTAGAAAACGATTTCATAACTCACTGAGTTGATGGGAACTTGAAGAATATGATCATGATTTCTTGATTATGTTAGTCCAGCAGGGAAGGCCTTTGAAGACCTTGACTGCCCACCTCTACTCAAACGTTACATCCGACATGCGATACAACGCAGCATACCATACGACACATTATTAAACTTCATATTTTATTCTTGTCTTATTCTTAATCATGTCTTTGATTGACAATTGATTATGCTCTACCTCATGTCATACTATTCTTGCTGCAAAACACCCCTTCAAATCGTGCAGTGCATAATGTTAATAACACGATAATATGAGTAATAATCAATTAATAAACAATAATCAAAGTCTACAACTCTGGTAAATCCTGGCATCAGACATTACAAAGCACATTGTATGAAAACTATGAGTCACATAGTAGAACAGTCACTGCTCTGTTTCTACTGCTTATAATATCGCATGGCAGCCAAAGCCAGTCAAATCTTCCGTCTGCAGCCTTTCATATATATCTGACAGTGCTGGACTCCAAGGCTAATACTCAGACATAGGCCTTGTGTGACTGACTGCGGATGGATAATAAATGTGGGCTGGATTGCGGGGAGGATGATAGGAAGCGCCAGGGGAGACCGGTTGGCTCCTGAACTCGCTGCCTTGCTGGCATACAGTTGCCAGCTTTAATATTCCAGTCAAGGATCACCAGTTCCGAACGTGAGAACGGTCAGCAATTGGCCAAATAAGAGCAGCAGACTGAGAATTTAGGCCATCCTTAAAGACAGAGTCGAGACTAGCCAATAAAAAAAAAAAATGAAGTCATCATGGCTGGAGGCGGCGGCGGCGGCGACGGCCAAATAGAAGTGAGAGAAGTGAGACGCAAACAGAGAGATCAGTCGCAGGAAAGCGGATAAGAAAGCAGTGAAAGAACGAGAACAAACGTTCCCAGAGGACCACTCATCCTGGATCTAATATAGTCCAATTCCCTCTGTATGTCTGTTAATTACTTCCCTCTGTAACCGTCACGTCGGCCGGTGGTGGTGGTGGGGGGGGCCTCGCTACCTTTTCAAAATGAATCTTCAGCGGTGAACTGTATCTGGGTTAATGACTTCATCTGCTTTTTTCGCTGCAGACCACCTCCGACGTGCTCCTCGGCATGTTGAATGGTACCAAATCTACACTTTACCCTGAAGAGTGCTTTGAGCTGGAATATACATGTAGTAATCAGAGCTGGGCAGTCCGTCCCAGGGGTGGAACGGTCTGACCCTCCAGCCCGCCCGCCTGGTTGCCCATTTTTGGGGGAGGATTTTTGTCAGGCCCACGAATCGGCCCTTGTGCGTGACATAGACCAACGACAAAAACGGAACGGGGTAAGGGAGCTGGCAATTTTTATGAATAAGGAGGGTCAAGGCCGGATGGGCGGCGGGGGGGGGAATGACCGGCAAAAAAGGGTCAAATGCCCAGCTGTGGTAGTTATACCAGACCTTTTCACCATGACGTCACGCATATTTCTGGATGGCAATAACTCCGATGGCACCATTTGTAAATAATCCCTTAGCTGTCATCTGACCAAGGCAGAACAATTGAGATAAGGTAATAGGCTTGAATGATAATGTTAGCCCTCTTTTAGTTTGAACGTGTGAAGTGAGAATCGAAAAAGAAGTTACGTGAGAAAAATTGCTTGCTCGGAAGTGAAACAGAAAAGGTCATCTGATTCAAAATTAGACTTGGTGGAGAAATTCAGACGTCGTTAAGATGATCATTGAAGGACAGACTAAGAAATGCAAAAGTCTCACAAGGCTGGCTTTATATTTTCCACTTTTTTGCCGAGTTTTAAAAGCCAGGATTTCACTCAGCAGTAGAGAGCGTGCTCAATAGCCAATCAGTGGTGCTGCTAAAATAATTAAGATCTTTGTCTGACAGTTAATGGTTAGTGAAATGTCAGCCAATGGCAGTGGTCCAATTAAGACAGTGCGGCTTTAATCAAGCCCAAAGTCAGAGAGTGCCAATTACTGCTTATTGTGTCACTCAGCAGGTTAATCTTGTAAAAGGGATTATTAGTAATATTGAATAACTTCTCCCATGGCCCACGTACAACCCTTTTTTTTTTAATTATTTAACAATATGAATTTTATTTCAGCTAAAGTTTAATAATATCATGAATATTATCACCCAAAAAACTCTTTCTGATATTTCCGTCACCTTAGCTACGTGATAAAAAAATAATACAGACTTACCACTTTAGATGTTACAGTCCACTTGCACTGGAATCAAGTTTGGGGAAGATCTGCCAGATTCTGTTGATCAAGTTGCATTGAAAAAAAGTTTGTTGTGTGTTGCAGCTAGAAACATTACTGCCCCCTATGGGACTGTGGTGGAAGAGTAACAAATGGAACATCATATATATATATTTTCTTTTTCAATCAAACGTGTCAGATAAACATGATTTGAATATGAATCGTGTTCGTCATAGTCCTGATTTTTTTCCAATACGGCCTTTCATTGTGCCGCGATCTGTCAGTCAGCGTATAACAGGTTGAGATAAAACGGAAATAGCGTTGCCTCGCTCTTTTCGATGCATCTCACGCAATATGAGTACTTCATGACTGCTTTTTTTTTTTTCCTCCTTCCTCTTTTGCTCTTTCCCTTGCCGCAAGGGATCCTATATACAATGATAACAATAATACGCAGACGACAATCTCAACATGAAAGCCGGCACTGAGGCAGAGCGGGAGAGAGTGGCACTTCATAAAAATGTCAAACACAAAAAGGCAGACAGTAGAGTGCGATATTATTATTAAAATCTTAAGAAAATTAGCAAGCTAGAAACTTGAAGAAAATATGAGGAGAAATTTAGACTAGTCTGTTTAGTTTGTCATCAAAGAACCATCATTTATTTACGGAGCAGGTTTCAAAAGCAGAATTTTGGTATCTTATTGAATCACGTCAGAATCAAATTAGATCTGTTTTGACAGCAATGCAAATAGTCTAACCTCCCGAAACGGGCTGTTCGATGTCAGAGTTTGGTCCGCATTGCCGGCAGGAAGTCCCGTTTTGTTTCCAAGCGACTCTGCCAAGGTCTTTGTCACCAATTCTCTTCATAACCTTTATGGACATAATTTCTAGGCACATCTGAGGCGTTGCGAGGGTGTGGTTTGGTGGCCTCAGGGTTTCATCTCTGCTTTTTTGCAGATGATGTGGTCCTTTTGGCTTCTTCACGCCGCAATCTGCTCCAACTCTCATTGGAGTGGTTCCTGGCCGAGTGTGTAGCGGTTGGGATTAAAATAAGAACCTCGAAATCCGAGACGGTGCTTCTCAGTCGGAACAGAGTAAAGTGCCCGCTCTGGATCAGTGACGATATCCTCCCCCAAGTTGATGAATTTACGTGAATATTTTGGGGTCTTGTTTGTGAATGAGGGCACGATGGAGCGGGAGACAGGCGGATCGGTGCGGCGTCTGCTGTGATGCCGACTCTGTATTGGTCTGTCGTGGTGAAGAAGGAGCTAAGCCGAAAGGCAAAGCTCTCGATTTACGTTCTCGACCAGTTTTTGCTCAAATAAAGGTAGTGCAAGTTAAAATGATTAAACGGAGCTGCTTTGCGTAGACATCTCAAGTCAGTTGTGACCACTCCCATTGAGGCGAGACCCGCCATCTCGCAGATCCGCCAGCCTGCACTCGCTGCAAAATTACCAACACTGGAGTAAACCTGCCTCAGTGTTGTGACATTTCGCCAGTCTTGTAAATAAAGCCCTTAGATCTTCACGAAACTTATTTCTACGAATTTTAAGATTTTAATTTTAAGAGTTGGCCACAGTTAAGATGGATTTCCAATTCCGATGGTGCCGAAATGATTATTTTATTTTTTTTTTAAATGGCATTTTGTGAAATGTTGGCCTGCAAAAGCTTTGAGACTTTTTTGTCCTAATCAAATAATAGTAAAAATAAACCTGACTTCACATGGCTTTTTCATTCCGAATCTGGTGGATGGTTGCCAATGATGTGGTGTAAGTCGTGCAGAGGCAGCAAGTTAAGAGTATTTAGCAGATATCCCCAGGGCTGTACAGCAAGCGAATGAGTCAGTTAGAGTATGAATAATCATCCTGCAAAGGGCGGAAGAGACACTTCTATTATTCTCCGTCGGAAAAGTGACACTTGGGCAGAAGTGTTCCGCTTCGCCGTGGCCTCAGGGTTGGCGTGTGTGTGAATGTCAACGTTGACTTTTGCAGTCGGTAACCAAGCGGACCGTGTGTTAATTGTATGTATGCAAGCATGCCTGACACAAATGATACATGTGCGCTGAATTTACATGACATGCTGCCAGCGGCACACATTCGGATTTTTTTGTTTTTTTTGCTCTGAAGTTGTACAATTGCGATCGGAAATGTCAATAAAAATCTGATGTGAGTCGGATATGCGCATTTAGGGAGTTTAATTGGAGCTCAGACTAGTGATAGACCAATATGCCTTTTTGAGGGCCGAAACCGGAATATTAGTAGGCAATAGAGGCCGATAACCGATATTTCAGGCCGATATTCATTAGTTGGAAAAAAAGGGGGAAATTGTGTCAAATTTTAAAAATAAAAACTGGATTTTTTTTTTTAAATGCCTTGACGCCCATGTTTATTAAATAACTTAAATAGCACCCAGGCTCAGCTTAGTTCAATGAAAAAAAAACACAGCAAATAATTTTCTATTAGTTGTGAGTTGTAGTAGACTGACATTTATTCACATTTCGCCAAAGTCTGTTGTGCGTGTGACTCGAGGTGAAAAAGCAAATAGGCAGCTTACTGCTGATTGGCCGCTACCACTGCCCAAGGTACCAATCAGATGGTGTTGTGGGCGGGGCAATCTGCTTTTGCAGGCAAGGCGACAAGCTCAGCAGAGAGATCTTCTTCTTCAACCATCTTTTAATCTATTGGCTTTTAAAGTTATTAAAAAGGCCGATGCCAATTATCGGCAAAATGCCAAATATCGGTGCCGATAATCGGCCCGGCCGATAATCGATCTATCACTAGCTCAGACCTTAAAAAAAAAATTCTTTCCTGGAACCAAACATTCCCCTGTGTATTTTTTTTCGGGGATTCCAGTATCGCAAATCTTTACCAAGTGCCAGAAGTGAAGCAAGAAAACATTCTCCAATATTAAGCAACATGGTGTTAATTTAGGAGCTGTTCTAATGACTGAGTGATGTTACTGACAGCTCCCCACAGTGCAGCAGCACTGCTGTGTGTGAATGCATAATGTAGCAACAATCAGTCGGGGTGCGAGGTGAACAGTGCATGCATAACAACGGCGCATACATCTATAAATTGACAAAGACTGAGAGAGAAAGTCCTCGCAGTCAGGAGTTATTGTGGTGATATTTTGTTTGGTTCTGGCATAAAACATGGCTGAAGCTGTAATTCCTTGTCAAGGAGAGCAGAGTGATGCCGGCCCGCTTTGCTACTTATTCATAAGTCTTGACAGCCCAAGCCCGCGTATGCTCGTACGAGATACCTTGAAGGCTAAGAAACAAAAGACTCGTACATGTCGACGTTATCTCTGTGTGGCTCGATTTGATATTCCGATGTCGCCGGATGATTTCTGCTTTTGGGAGCACGGCAACTTCACTCGTCTTTTCTGCTTGACGTGTCCTTGCTGCTTTGATTCCATACCGGCAAACTGTGACGTTCGCCTTCTTGGCTGTCACACTCATTACTTTGTATTATTGTGTGGATCTCAAGAACACAGGACAAGGATGTTTCTGAAAAGGTCTTTGAGTGCATGTTTTTTATATTAGAATCAGAAACACAAAGACAACAAATTCCACTCAGCTCAATTTAATCTAAGATCTAAGATCATCCGAACTGAGGTTGCGAAAGTATCAAAGCAAGTCAGTAATTAAAACCATACTTGGCCTTCACATTCATGAGTCTTAACTCATCTGAGATAAACCTGGTCTGACCCTAAACATGTCTAAATATGATTTGATTCGAACCAAAATGGGTTGAAAAACCTCCTGGTCCAAACTTCCCCTGATGTTTTTCTAGCTTGGTCTCAGGCTGTGGGTCCAAACTTCAGTTGGTTCAACATTGAATTGGACAAAACCTGTTTCATTCAAGCCAAATTGTATCCATAATTGTACTAAACATGATTTGACCTAAACTGGGTCTGGCAAAATCTTGATTGAGCCTAATCAGATCCACACTAATAAGTGAAAAACCTGGTCCAAAAACAAAAAACAAAAAACTGGAGTCCATTTTGTAATTTGGGCTAACGCTAACCTAGTCATAGACTGCCAGGATCTAAGATGGACCACCAGTAATGAAAACCTAACTTGGTCGTTGGCTGATTTGGTCAATAATACAAAATAACGACTAAATTCTCGCCAAGAAAGGTCAGCGCAGTTAAAGCTCAAGTGTGGAGGCTGTAGCGTGAGTCAGCTGGACACGTTGAGCCTCTTCTTGCTGACACAGAAACCGTACTCGCACTTGACATTTTCCAGGTGAGCTAATTTATGGGTTCCGACAACGTAAAATGGTATTTGAGATAAGTTGTTACGTAGCAAGAAAGTGTCGTGGCCGAGGGAGGTAAACGCTTTCTCGAGGGCACTTAACGACGGTCATTTTCTCAAATGCAAGCTCATTTATTTATTTAATTTTTGAAAACCGTATGCTCTGTGTGAAAGGCACAGGCGGGTAAATACCACTTCTAGTTTTACATCTTGAGGCTCTTTCAATTGTTTTCAACATAATAGATACTGGTGATAGACCGATTATGGGCCGGGCCGATTATCAGTGCCGATATTTCGCATTTTGCCGATTATCTGTATCGGCCTTTTTTTAACTTTCAAGGTTGATAAATTCAAAGCTGGTTTATTTTCGCTTGCTGCACCTTACTTCTCTCTCTCTCTCTCTCTCTCTCTCTCTCTCTCTCTCTCTCTCTCTCTCTCTCTCTCGCTTTCTCTCTCTCTGCTGTGCTGGTGGCCCTGTCTGCAGAAGCAGATTGGTCTGCCCACAGCACCATCTGATTGGTCCCTTGTACAGAGGGTAGCAGCCAATCAGCAGTAAGATGCCCGTCCGTTTGCTTTTTCACCTCGAGTCACACGCACTACGGGAGAGGTGCCGCGAGCAGAGGAAGATAAGGCAACAGACTTTGTCGAAATTTGAATAAATGTCAGTCTCCTACAACTTAAAAAAAAAAAGAAAACCATTTGCCGCAGTAAACTTTAAAGAGATGATCGTGTTCATTTAAACTAAGTTAAGTTTTGGAGTTTTTGGTTTTCAAAATGTTGACACGATTTTACCGGCATTTTTTTTCAACAAATCGGCTTCAAATATCGGTGAGTGGCCTCCATGACGACTAATAATCGGTATCGGTATCGGCCCGGAAATAAGTAAAAAGGGCTTTTAAACACGACAGTGGTGTTTTTGTCAAGCATACCAGACTCCATGCAGGTCTCTAGGACAAAGCTCCAGAAAAGACCGTGGTGTCACTCCATTGTGGTGATGGCGGCCATTATCCCACCCCATGTGCCGTCATATCGGCCTAATGAAGGTCATCTTTATTGACTGTCATTCATCCTCACTCCTGTGGGTCTCCTCCTTCGCCTCCGCTTGTCACTTCCGTCATTCAGGGGATGCACAATGCGTCTCTCTGTAGATTTAGTCCAACACTCTCCTCGCCTTCACCTCTCTTGGTGGGATGCTGACACTTGGAGGAAGAAAACGAAGCCTTGAACGAGGAAATCGAGAAGATGAGGGAGAGATTGCACCCTCGGGTCTTTCAGTCATCAGTTGATTGCTGCCATCAGGCTCAGAGAAGGGGGGCCATCTTAAAGAATCGCTGACACTTGATTGACTTTTCATCACCTGGCTTCATTTTATGGAGCAGAACTTCTTAAGCCCCTTTTGCACTGGCCATTTAAGCCATCTTTTTCCTTTCTCGCTTTGTTGTTTGTTATGTAGCAGAATTAGGAAAGGAGTGTTGAAGACGACCTGAAGATTTTCTTGTTTTTCCACAAATGTGCCTGATTCTGACGTTCACGGGTCAATCAAACTACGGTTTTGCTAGCCAGTGATGAGTATAACGCACTGATGCTGGTGAGGGGGTTGAAGTTCACGCAGGAATTTGCCTACTTCCGATATAATCTCTTTCACACTGGCCAACTCTGACAATTTTCCCAGAAGGCTGTGTGGCAGTTCTTGTGATATAACGAAATGACGCACAATTCCGTCCTTGGGACAAAATGCCCATCACTATTGTGACGGTGCACTTTGATAACTTCTGTCTGAAAAGCACGCTCAAATGAATCCCACTTCGACTACGAAGGGCCAATATACCAGGAAGGCAGCGTGAAAGAGGCCGTTTTTTGTTTTCAAGACAATTAGCAGCGCAGCAGGCGTCGCCGGTCGTAAAATTAGCTTTGCGAGATTTTCAAAGTGCCGTCCCCGCGGTGTAATGCGCTCTTAATTCCAGCCAGTCGTACTGACTCATTCAAATGCTACAGAGCTGGGAGAAAAGTCATGGGCTGCTCGTCTTTGAAAGGAATTAAACGGCTGAATGAATAAATCCTGCTCGAGTTTGGCGTTAATAAAAGTCAGCCGCGGAGCTCCGAGTGACTTATGAGCCAATAGATGTGCTGCGACCACTCGCCTTCTTTATTACTGGAAATGAGATGTGTGTATGTGTGTGATCTGATAGACAGAAGCGCCGATCCTTGCTGACCCCAAATGACCTCTGTTGATCCCTCAGGGCCAAGTGAACCCCCCCCCCCCATATTGACTACCACCCCTCATACACCCGTTTCTCATCTGCAGTGTAATTAAAGCGCCTGATGATGAACTTTTTAAGCACAAATGGATGAGAGGTGTGACTCAGTCGAAAACGATGTTCGTGGATTATTTCCACCTGTTGTGTTTCTTTCTTTTCCGAAGGGATCAAATTAATCTTTTGTCATGTACATAGTGGACATGCATCGATCTCAAGGCTGCTGAATAATTTCCTTTCATTCAGCATGGGAAGATGATTTGAGGGGGATGAGTGTTTTGAGTTATGAGCGTGGTCAACATATTCAGCTCTTATCTCAAAGCACGACTGTACCGTGCATTATACTTAACATTTTTTTATTTTTCATTCTATTTAGTTCGATTTTTTTATTTTTAATTAGTCATTAATTTTTAGTTTGTTGGTTTTTAATGAGTTATTTTCCCCAAAATGTTTCTTTTTTTTTTTTTTGTTGCTCTACATTGCTCATGCCCATGACAGAGCCATTTTTTTTAGCGCGCGAGGTGGACGTGGCAAAGTTTCAAGTGAGCCCAAGCCTGACACGCTTTTCAGTGGCCGAGCGTGAGTACTTTTTGGCTGGAGACGTGAACAATTTCAAGAAGCTTCCTGCCAGCTTCTCCCGTGCAACACGAGTCCTCTTTACATTGTGTCCTTAAGTGTGTTTGTGTACAAGTGTACATGTGTGTACGCTAGGAATCAGTGTTTTGTGTGTTGGCGAGACTTTTAGAGCTTAGCCAGAGGAGGAAAACAACGATGGAGAGTCAGAGGAGACCCTGCATCCCCCCCGTCTTTCCTTCCTTCCTTCTCTTCCATCCTCACTTGCCCACTCGTTGGCTCGCATCCCAGCAGAGCAAATGTGGCTGAAGGACACAGAGAGGTTACACTGGATTGCCGTGTCACAGGGGTGTGTGTGTGTGTGTGTGTGTGTGTAGTTCGTGTGCGACATTATGGTTAAACTTTTCCTGCCTACGTGTGAGGGACCAGGTAGTAGAAGTGAGGTTTTCCCCGATCATGCTTCCTATTCACACTGCAAATGTGTGTTTTTCTTGATGACCATTAGCGAGACAAAATGCCGGGTTGAAGGAGACCTTCAAAACTGTCAGTTTCTGAGGGAGTATCCTGGGCTGGATGGTGGCTGTTTGAAAGGCCATTCCCTAATATTGGGACAGGGGGTGTGAGGTTTAACACTCATAATGCCCCGTTGTGTTCAAAGCAATTAGCACTTTCTTTTTAATGACTCTCCTTTTAATTTCATTCTTTCTCATTACATTAGGATGCAGGGTCACGTTTTGAAGAGGGGAGGGGGGGGGTTCTCGCTTCGTTTGGGTTCTGTGTGAAAGGCACAAGCTGATTAATGTCTGCAGCTCTTCAAGAGTCCGCATTTGACCCTCACACATTTATTTCCCATGAGGCTTCTGTGAGCATTTCAGTTCAATTTTAACAGGATTTTGAGTCCTTCAGTCGGCTGGACCAGTCCACCATGACAAATATTAACAGACGAGTCCTCACTTTTTTATTTCTTGTCAGTGTGGCTTAAAAGTTGAGGCATGATACATTATATATATATATATATATATATATATATATATATATAAAATACTTTTTTTGTTTGTTTGTTTTTTAAGTGCACCATGTTAAAAGTTGCTCGAGTTACGAAGTGTCACTTGGTCGATTTTGACCAGCAGACAAACACAAATGCAAAATGAAAAAAACCGGCAAGGATTTGCCCAAACTAAGGTTATTGGTTAATTATATAGTTAGTTTTCTACAGATATACACTTTTAATTTTTTTAATGAAACCACAATGATTTATTCGTGGCCCTTCGTGCAATTGCTTGCGGATCCCCCAGGGTCAGGATCCCCCGTTTTAAGAAGCGCTGCTAGCATACACCACCGCAACAAGTTTTGGTGTTAATCGATTTAGTGTTGTGCAGTGACATTAGCAGGCTAGCGTGTGTGCGAGACAGAGACAGAGGGTGTTAATTACTTGTCCGTCTCGCTAATAGACTGGAAGCATTAATGCAATCAGCCACAAAAGCAATTAATTCAACATCTGCTCTGATCAAATTTGCCTGCGCCATGTTTTGATGATGTTTCCGCAGACACGCATACGTAGACACACACAACGACGTCCATAAACCAGTGAAGAAAATGAGTTCCTCTCACCATATCAATTAGCAGCAGGACCTTTTTACTTTTGTCCCGCAGCCAGGCAACGAAGTGTGTAATCGGGACAAGCGGGTGAATTCCCGCTGGGCTGGGCTGCTTATATCCGATGCCCGTACATTAAGTTTTCATGGATATATTTTCAGGCATTTGAATCGATTAGTGCCTTTTCATATTAATGTACTAATACCGTATATATATATATATATATATATATATATATATATATATATATATATATATATAAATAAATGTCAGTCACATGTTGCAATACTTCGGCTCACGCGGAAAATTCTAACAAAAGGTCCTATCTTTTTGTATTACATCCTTTAAATCTAATCTAAAAAAAAATTGAAAAAAAAAGAAAATTAAGACATTGTGATATTGTCAGTAATGAATTTAATCAAATTATTCTACTCTCCTATTTGTAGATTGAGTGCAAAATTTGAAGTTAAACATTATTGACAGTGACATACAATCATGATCATTTCTAATACATGTAGTCTATGAAACAAGAGTTCCATTTATTGTTCATCAAAAATGTTTAAAGATGTGAAATGACTCAACGCAAATGTGCCAATAATAACCTTGTTTTTTTTTATTGTGAAAATCCAAAGTTTACAAAAATAAAACATTTGACCGAATCGTTGTGATCCACTCCCGATAAGTATTTAATTAATCTGTGATTAAGATGTGGCGTGTTGTTATTCAGAACCTCGCGTGTGGTGCTGCTTTTAAACAACCGCTCTACAAGCGATATTAACAGCAATTGAGTGACCCCTAATTATTGTTTGTTTATTTATTTCATCATTTATTCAGCTCCTCCAACACAAACAGCCGCAAAGAGTAGCGCTAGCTGCAGCTAAGCCGTTAGTGCCACTTGCTAACTAACCAAAGCGTCAGCTACATTGACAATACAAATAAACAAACAAAAAAAATTCACATTTTTTTTACGGTTTCACATTCCCTAAGTGAGTTTAACCATTAGTCTATTTGATGGCAAGTCACGCTATTTATGTAACTTAATAGAAGCTCCACGACGAGCAAAACCTCCACAAAGTCGTCCGGATACGCAAAATGCAGCCAATTAGTGCGACGACTGTGCTCTCGTTAGCCACCTTAGCATGCACTTTTCAAATAACTGTCGTCTATGAAAAGTTTTTCTGTCGGCTGCCGGCATCCAGTCGTTGCTCTTGTAGCCATCAAGCGTCGTCGATCATCTCTAACAATGTCTGCCCATGTACACTATGTGGTCACCAACAAGTAAACATGGTCGAGGTGTTTTCAAAAGATGAAGAAGGGAGCTCTCATTATTTGAATGCAACAACATCTATCAGAGTTTTCCTTCCTGCCAAGTTTGTTGAGTTTGTAACACACACACAAACACACACACACACAAATGTGCACAGGTTGTTTGATGACTCAACCTCCAACATCTCGGTTTCAATTCCGCGGCGATGCAGATAAACATCGCAGGCAGACGGGAGATCGGAGGGGTTTGAGCGAAACCAATTTAGGGGCGATGTCAAGCGTCAGCAGTCAGCGCCAACCTGCTAATTATCGCCATGATGGCAGCAATAGGAGCACAACCAGTGGCAAAACTCTAGAAATATTTGCAGAACGGCATATATAGGTAGCTAAACCCTGTAGAGAATTTTAGATTTAGGCCTCCCGCTTTAACTTGTTTGGGGAGATGAAAAACAATCCCCCTCAGAAATTGGAAGGTACAAGATCCGCTACGACCTCACTTCGGGTTGTGTCGTAAGCAGATGTGACATTACTTCCTGATTAAGTCATTCACTCAGAAAAAAAAAAAAAAACTTGATCTTTGACGTCTTTAGCCGTCAATGGCAGTAAATGAGTTAACGACATTACATTATTGATAACACAACGAAACGATGAAAAACGGACGCCAAACAATTCAGAAGTACCTTAGCCTCGATGCTAGTAGCCCCGACCGCGTCCCAACGCGCGTAAAATAACAACTTTTAAAACGCGGCAAATTACAATAAGCTACAAATATCGATGAAATCTCTTGGTTTGAAAATCAATTTATCACCGCATTCAGAAGCAACAGTAATGTCTTTCAGAAGTAGGATTTCCCCTGATAACGTTTTGGGAGTCCTAGCTAGGAGTGGCTAACATAAGCTAGCGGTGGATCAATCGAAAATCAATTGATATGTTTTCATTAAAGTACAGACACAAAGCACGAACATTCTTCGTGCCGTGGACCTGTTTCACATAAATACATATTTCGATGACTTTTCCATCAAAATATCGTAATGTGACCTTTCCTTGTTCCTTATATTAACTGTTACTTTTCAAAATAGAACTAAACAACTGAAAAAAAAATCTGATTTCCACTTTGCCATCGGATTTTCCACGGGCCGGACCTACGATAGCGTTTCTTCCAGTGCCACCACGACTCTGTGACAACAGATTCACTTTGCCAAATGGAAATGCGCGACAGAGCATCGACAACATTTTCCCGGGCGCAATGCGACCTTAACAAATCACAAGAACTACAACGTCGGGATGTGCGATCAAGCCACATTCACATGCATTGACTCTGTACATCAAGCGCCAATCTTTGCCCAAGGCCACAACAGCATGAAGCTGATTAAAATTCAGCATCCCAGCACTGTCGCCTTCTTCGCTGTTATTTGTTTACCCGAGTCGTGTTGCGGCGAGAATGAGTGGAAAGCATCACAAGGAGGTACAGTTACGAGACATCGCCGTGTGCTGTAGACAGACGAGAGAGAAAAACCACAACCCCCCGCCCTGTGGACCCTCAGGGGAGAATCTGATTCGTGGAATCCATCGCCAAGGCCGCAGAGGGCCGGTTACAGCGAACTTGTAATTACTACGCTAAATGATTTGACTGCTGTCCCATCGTCCGCGGATTGGTGGCCGGTCGCCTGTTTCGTGTCCTCTCGGAGGGACTTTTCCGGGAGTGGGAGCTCGCTGGCTCCTCGGCCGTAAACGTCTTTGCGGATCGATAACTCGTTTGGGCCGACTTATGGCCTAAAGCTTGTGGGAATATTGTTTTGGGCTTGTTGTTTCGCTAGTGAGGTGAGGTGTGCGTTCTACTTCTATCAAATAGTCGACATGTTGAAAGAGATGTCTTAAAGCAGATCAAAGTGGTCTTACATCGCTCTTAAATTTTGATAGAAGTGTTTTTAAAGCTCTTTTAAAATTGATCAGCGGTGTGGTATTAAATCACTCTCACTTTTTTTTTCTTAAACCGAAACATAAATCAGGTTTTGATTTTTGATCAAATCAGATCAAAGTGGTCTTGACTTCCTGGTTGTTAAGATTTTAGATTTGAGTTTTCTTTGATTTGATTGAAGTGGTCTTAAATCAATTTCAGTTTGCATGCTAGTTTACTAAGGTGGCCTCACAAATTTGAGGTGACCCGATGTCCCCAGACTTCCCCAGACAGCTTTTTCAGAGCTAAAAAGTAGAGTCTGGCGACCTGTCGCACTTGATCAACATTCAGTCCCTTGCCTCATTCCTTCACGATTGTCTGTGAGAAACAAACGAGCATGAGTCGCCTTGCCGACAGAATGCTGACTAGGCCCAAAAAAAAAAAAAAAGGGACAGAAAAATGTGAAATGCGGAAGACATAATTACATACGTAGAAGACGGCCTGAATTTCAATTCTCAATGATTTGCCGGTAAAAACAAAAGTTCAAGACATGAACGACCGTTCTTAAGATATATATATTTTTTTAACACTGGCACGCTTGCAGCAACAATCCATCAACATGATCAAGCGGCAAACAGATGGGACGTGGCCCCTCGTACATCAACCTCTCTGAGTTTGTTAAAGGCAAACGTGCACAAACGTGCGCTCACACACACACACACACACATGGGTGTCTTGCTCTCGAAATGACAATCTTGGCAACTTGAATGGACGCGCCGTCAGGTCCGATAGAAGAAACTGCTTAGTTTTAATGGCAGCAGTGCTAACTTACTTAACTTCAGGTGGCAATGCTCGTTAACTCCAGTGCTAACACTATCACCAGTGCTAACTATAGGCACGAGTGCTCCGCAACCATAGGTAGCTGCGCACGTTGCCGACTAACTTTCGGCATAAGTACGAAGAATGGGAAGCGGCGCTAACTGTGAGCAGAAGTGCTGACGAAGCAAAAATGTTCATTAATCTGCGATGCTAACTAACAATGGCTAGCAGTAATGCGAACTAATGCTAATTAGCTATGGGGCTAACTTACTATAGGAGTGTTTGCCATTACAAAACAGTTAGATGGCATCGTAGTTGGCAATTAACAGCAGGTTGGATTTGGGTTTTTCGTGATTATTTTCATTCATTGCGTTTGAGACGTTCAAGATTTTACAACGTACAAAAGAGACGATAAATTCGTCAAAAGCTTTAAATCACGGTATTTACGTCGACACCTCCTGTAATGACCATGTTTGCTTTCATCACTTTACATCTGATAAGACACAAAACATGTTTTGCAGAATATCATATGGATCATATCGGTCTTGTTAAATCTTTATATTTTTCATATTAGCGCAAAAAGCAACAAGGAAGCTCATTCGCTAACAACTTGCATTTCTTGTTTAAATATTTGATACCTGTATTACTTTTCTGTTTTTACCATTTAGATTATGCCTACCATCATTCACAAAATACAAATTGGATTTTGATCTAGAAAAAAAATGCATAATCCATGTCACGTACTTATCAACTCACTTCATCAAATGAACATTTTCCAATCAATAACACTTACTTGTGCCAGGAGTTTTGTAGGCTTTCATGAAACCTTTTTTGGCCCGTATTTAAAATTGTTGATCAAATGCAAGTATCGCCTTGATAAGGCCAGGTGGGTGGATTTGGTCCCATTTGTCCAGAACCTGAGTGCCCCTGTTGAACAGACGCTTCGGTGCATATCTTTGCTTGGCACAAACTTCCCTAATGCAATAAATTGCCACGGAAACTGGGTGATGATGCAACTTTCTCACTCACTATTCAAGGAACGGGTCTTGATTTCTGCCAAACAATTTCATGTGCATGTGCAGAATTACATCACATTCATCTTCGGCGAACTCTCCTATAGATCGCAATGCTAATAAACTAGAGGTAGCGGTGCTAATTAACTAAATATCGAATCCGAAATAACTATAAGTCGCAGTGTTAACTACGTATCTGTACAAATTAACTCATTTACTACCATTGACGGACAAAGACGTCAAATATCCATTTTTTTTTAACTCTGCAATGAGTTAATCATAGTCACCAGTGCTAATAAATTATCGGCGCCTCTGCTAATTTAGTCCGGTCCTAGCTAGCGATACGTATCATCATGACTAAATATAGTTAGCAGTGCTATGAGTAGCAATTCGAGGTAGTTCCTCATTGGATATGGAATCAGCAAAAAAAAAAAAAGCCACCCAGCTCATCTCCCGCGGCTTCAAAATAAGTATAATGTCATTTTTTTACATGACATAAAGATGAATTTGCGCTTTCTATTGCATCTTCTCCCCGTACATCACTACGCCCAAATCTGATCAGCAATTCAAATGAGCCGAGGGCCTTAATGGCTCCTTTTAGCGATGCATGAGCGGGATCAACTGAGGGGAGTCGAGCACTGGATTAATACACGCACGCACGCCTGTGCACGCCCGCACACACAAAGTCACTTAATAAAGAGCGGTGCACAAGCCAATAAATCCAAACTGCACCAGCAGATGATTCTGCGCATTTGGAGAGTCGGAGCCATCATGCACCTGCAATAATAACAATACAATTGTGCGATTTGTTTAGAATATTTTAAAAACATTTTTTGACTGACCTCACACATTTTATTTTATGTTTTTTATTATTTCTGTATTGTGTCACAAAGAAGCCAGCAAGCATGAGCAATTTTAAAAATACAATAGACAATAATGCATTTCAAATTGAAAGTAATAAAATTGTAATTTCTTTTTTTTGGTATTTTATTAGATTTTTTTAACATTTTTAATCCTTTGAAAAATAAAGCAAGTTAATAATGATGCAGGATGCAAAATATCCAAGCTGCAATATAAAGTATGTACATCTGTGTTTTGTGTGCCTGAGTCTGAGTCATTCACATCTGGAAGTCGGAAGCATGTAGAATCCATTTCGGGCTTGGTGGAATGGCGCACAAACAAACATTCCCGTTCTGTGAACTCTACGTTCTGCTTGTTGTAAAGATAAGCCACTTTGTAGCACTCTGCGTGCACCTGTGGCGCCTTCCGCTAATGAAATGATGCTCTTTATTCAATTATTTTTCTGTGAGTGCATGCGTGTGTGTGTGTTTACCTGGAAATGCTCAGGCGTTTCAAGGATGCACTTAAGGTTCATCGGAGCATTTTGTAAACACTAAAATTGAGAGATTTCAGAAAAGAGACCACCCGGCCTTCCAAGTTTCAATTAAACACTACATATGATCGTTTAAATTAATTATCCAGATGTTGTTAAGCAATATATTTAAACAAATATATTATTTTTATTAAAAAATATTTTTGTTGTTACTTTCACTTTGCATTTTATTTTCATATTTATTTAGATTTATATATTCAATATATAATCTAAGTGACATTTTTATTGTAGCTTTTGTGTTATATTTTATTCTGTATATATTTTCAAATAAATGCATGTATGAATAGTATATAGTAAATATAAGAAACAAATATATATGAATCCATTAATTAATTAAAAATAAATGTAGAATTTACATATATTGTAAAAATGTAAAACACATTGATTTTATATATACATTAAGGACATTTATAAAATTATTAAAATTGTTCATACATTTTGAACAAAATATAAGAAATTTACGTACGTTCGAATAGTGTCTTCAAGAAGGGGGGGGGGTGAGGGATAGCAGAAATTGGAGGAGAGTGGTTCTCATTTAAAGCGCTTTGAAACCAGACTGAAGTCTTACTCCACCAAATACACCCCCGCCAAAATAACACTAAAAATACACAACTGACTTTGTTTGTTCTTATTCCAACTGTAACCATGAAAGCAAAAGAGGAAAACGAGGGCGGGTCAAAGAAGTGAGGGGAAAAAAAAAAAAAAAATTGCGATGACACTGCGTCGTGCGGTCGCTTTGAGGCCGTAAGAAAAGAGTGCGGGTTGGGGAAACTTCTGGAAGCAATTGAGGGCCTCTCACAGACACACACACGCACACACACGCTTGTAGTTAAATAAAGTCTCAGGCAGCTGGTCATCCAGGAGCCTCGTTCTTTCTGTCCAGCTGCTGTAATGAGAGCCTGTAAATCCATTTGTGGTACAAGACCCGGGTCACGTTTCAGGCGCCTTCTCTTATGGGCTTCACCTCGGAAAAACACACTTATTTCTTCTTTTTTATGACTTAAACTCTTCAAACTTCGTGTCACTGGACATTGTTTGTCTCCCTCCGAGGAATGCGTGACCATAAAAACGCCAGGGTAAGGCGTCCCATCGGGACGGTAAACGTGTCGACGCAGATATGATGTTAATTGTATCGCAGCAGGCAGGCGACGTTGAAATTATAGTGCGCAAGTTACAGTTTTTATTTGGAACGCTTACCTAATGTTCGTATTTGGAAGGCCACTTCCCATCCACCCTCGCAGGAAATGACTGAAAAACGCCTGCAAGGGTGAGCTTCTAACTTCCAATTTTGTTGTTATAAAAAAAATATATATATATATACAAAAAAATATATATATATATATATATATATATTAAAAATATTTATTTATTTTTTTTATTTATTTTTCATGTCGATGTCAAACTTCAGTCGTCGGCCTGCCAGCCTTCGAGCGCGACAGCCTTGGCTTCCATTTGGGTATCCTAACGGCCAACAGTTGGAAGCAATTACTGACAAGCCGGAAGCATCTTCACTTAGTGTGTGTGCGTGTGTGCGTGTGTGCGTGAGGCTGAGACATCAGGACATAACAGTGTCAGCATGTGGAATTAATTAGTGTGGCAATAAGAGGCTTCAAGAAGCAAAAGAGGACAAAGCGCGGCAAATGAAACAAGTACAGGGTGAGAAAAGAATTTTGGAGTGCGAGCTTGGTAACGAGCAGAATTGACTTGCGCTGTTTTGAGGCGACGACAGAAGCGGGACAATTGTTGGAAGTTGGGATGAGTTATCGTCTATGCTACCATGACAACGTTCCGACTGAGAAGCGTCACAAAAATGAAAGCCAGAGAAACGAGATGGAAGTTCAGTCGGGGACGTTGCGTTGTTTACTTTCTGACGAATTCTTTTACTCGCTTACCTAAATTTGGACTTACTTTCATGCGTATTTACCCGTTTTGTTGTATTTTTACTTGCTTGCTTACTTCGTCTTGCCTCCTTTTTTTTTCGTTCCACTCTCATGTTCTCCTTTCTTCCTCGTTTATACTTTCCGACTTTACTTAATTACTTTCTTCTGACCTGGCATTTTACGTTTCCCTATACTTTCTACTTACTTTTTGTTTCTTGCTTTTTCTAATTACCATTTTACTTACATTCTTCCTTCCTGACTTTCTAAAATACTTATGTACCTCCTTTCATACTGATCTACTTGTACCTTCATTCTTTCTTACTTACTTATTTCCTCCCGAAAACACTCTGTTCTGTTTTTCCGGTAGAGAACACAACCTAGGCTGTTGCATTCACAACTTCTGACATGACTGCACAAATAAAAAATATGGTAAACCCATGAAACTAAATAGATGAATGCTCATATAAAATGTTTTTTAATTAAAATTTAAAGATAAAACAAAAACAACAAATGCAGCGCAAACTGTCACGGAAGCCTTTTTTTTGGGGGGGGGTTCAAAAATAATTTTAAAAAAATGCCTTTTGAATGATGGGCCTCCCAAAGCTCTACAACTCTGCTACGAAGATGCCCAGGGCTATTGGTACAAACACACAAAGGGGACTACACTCAGATCCACGTGTGCACGCGCACACACACAAACACACACACACTTACTGGGAGGGCCTGGAGCGTTTCCTCCCGCTGCCAGGATGCAGCAGTCAGGGCCGCAAGCGAGAGTTAAAAATGGGATGGAAAAAAAAAAAAAAAAGAACTTCAGGAGAGAACAAAAGGCATCTTCGCATTCCGTCTAATTCCAGACGACTTCCCTCACAAAAACGGGCGAGATTCGGGTGTTGAAGTATGTCACGGTGTCTCGTTGAGGCGTTATGTGATGTGGTGATAAACACACTTTGGAGCCACCCAGACTGCGTGTGCGGCGGCGCACCAAAGTAAAACCAGGATCACATCTACCATCATCAACTAGAGAAACGTTTTCCAACATTTCTTGAGCCAAGACATGTCTTTCTTTTTTCTTTTATTCTTCCTTCCTTCCATTGTCAGTTCCAGATGTCCAGTTTAAAGGGGAAGTCAACTCAAAAATATTCTTTCCCAAGAATATGTTCGATGAAAGTCCACTTGTCAAAACATGGCATTCTGGTTAATTTTGTGTTTGCGGAATATGAGTTAAGCAGTTAAAAAACACCCGTTTTTAGCCATCTCAGGGGCCGGCCATTTTGTCCCTTGCTGTCAACTGAAAATGATATCACCGTTGCTCAGGTAACGACCAATTATGGCTCAGCTTCAAAACAAATGTGAGCCGAGATTGGTCGTTAGCTGGGGGATTTTGCTGCTTAACTCATATTTCACAAATTCATGATTCAACAGAATGAAGTAAACAAATAAAGGCGCATCGACCATTTTATTGCAAAGGATTTTATTGTGTTGACTTCTCCTTTAAGTTAATGTTTTGAAAGGTTTTTTAAAAAAAACTTCTCCACACCAAAAGGATGTTTTATTTGATCATTTCAACATGAATTCCATTCATGGCAAAAAGAAAAAGGGAATGATTGATTATTTTCTGCACACTGGCAGCCTTTGCTTGATTGAGTGAAAGAGTGGAGCAGACGCGCAAGCACAAATGTATGAAGACAAAAACAAGCAGAGCCGTGCAACGCCGGGGTCACACAACACGATAAGTTATGTAATTTTGTGATGAGACGGCCAATTGACAAATATTGTGTGTGTGTCAAAATAGAAGACGGAGGAGAAAACAATGTGATGCTTCTGCACACTTGAGTCTCTCTCTCTCTCTCTCTCTCTCTCTCTCTCTCCAGCTCTCTCTCTCTCTCTCTCTCTCACTCTTTCTCTCTCTCTCTCTCGCTCTCTCTCTCCCTCTCTCTCTCCCTCTCTCTCTCTCATCATCCCATCCCTGGGACGGAATGCCCATCTCTGAGCACAAGTTTCACTAATAGACGTGTAATTGCAATGCTCAAAAAGGTCTCAAGCGCCCATGCCTGAAATTAAACAGCAGGTTGGAGATTTTGGTTTGAAACAGCAATTTTGCAGCCATTCAACCGAATCTGAAAATGTAGAGCCTCAATAATTTAACCAATGGACACCCAATTGTTTGGCTATATCTCTCATAATAAGACCAGGAAGTCTCAAGGACCCATACCAGAAATTGAAAAGGAGGTTATGCATTTTGGTTTGAAGCAGACATTTTGCACAAAGCTCATACTTACGAGTCCAGTTCGAAAAATATGCCCTTGCCACCAGTTTCTAAGACTGGGACGGAATTGGGTCGACATTTCAATCATAGGAGAATGCAAGAATCCTTCAAATAAAAAAATAATAACAACATTTTGGACTTTTGGACTTCCATGCTGAATAATGAATAATATAAAGTTTATATTGTGCCGTCCAATTCTTTTGCTTTCATTTGTTTGTCCTCAATGATGTGCACTGCTGCACGGAATGCAACCTAGTGTTCCCCTCGTATTAATAAAAGGTATAGATAGCGCTGTAAAAACAGTAAATGTGAGAACTAAACAAATAAATGTTGATTTTGAAGTGTTGTCAAACTAATTATCTGGCCTAGTTTGCACTGCACTGAATCCCAGTCAAGTGTTTCCATTTTTGTTTCACCGCAACAATGAGTTTGGGGCACAAAATAAATAACAAGCCGCATAATATTTGACATTTAATTAATTTCCGATGTGACTTTTATTTGTAGAATTTCTTTGTTATGAATCATTCTTTTATCAAGAGTCGGTAACGGTATGTGCTGTGGATGTTAGAAAAGCAAAAAAAACAATTACACCGACAATCTGTGGGGAGTTTCTTGTCGACACTTTGTTAAAATATAAAATGAAAACGTGCTGAAGAGAAATGGCCAGAGTTCCGCTTTGATGCTCCTAGTGAAGACTTTATTGATTCAAAGTTTTTTTTTTTTGTTTTTTTTTTTTTACCTCCCCCAAAGAATACCTTCATTCGTTTGTGTTCCCGTTAAAGAGCGAGAACCATAAGGAAAATGTCTTGAATTAAACGTTGGCACTGGAATCCATTACATTTTTCAACACTTTCAAAGCAAACTGCTCTTGGTGGTCTCGACTGAGATCCGCTACAAGAGTATCCAAAATTCGGCCT
Source organism: Idiotropiscis lumnitzeri (assembly GCF_059441095.1). Classification (NCBI taxonomy): domain Eukaryota; kingdom Metazoa; phylum Chordata; class Actinopteri; order Syngnathiformes; family Syngnathidae; genus Idiotropiscis; species Idiotropiscis lumnitzeri. The sequence goes on along the minus strand of NC_142399.1, from coordinate 5,480,514 downwards.
TTCCAGCATTACCTGTGGACTGCGGCTCCGTTAAATATCCTGCCTGGCTGTGTTGCGTTGAGTTTAACTCGAGTAAATGTCATTTCCTACCAAGAGAGTTGTGATTAAAATGAGAAGGGCAGGAGAGAACCTTCTGGTCTCTACCGTAACATAAAAGATGGACTTTTCAAGTGCTATTTGGGAGACTTCTAAATTGTATTATTACGCACAGCATGTCAGCAGACCGCTTCTTCGTTCATGGATGGACTGTAAGAGGAAGAGATTTCACCTTTTTTTTCTCTTTATTTTTTTCTTTTTTTTAAATGTATGTATTTATTTCTTTATTTATTTAATTTTATTTATGTATGTATTTATTTATTCATTTATTTTTTATTATTATTATTTTTTTGGGCTGTAAGAAAAATAGGGATCAATCAATATCAAGAAAGTAACTCGGAACGTGAGTCAAAATCAGTATGCTTCTTTCTTTAACACAAATCCAAATGCAAAAATTGACACTTGTCGCTCCCCCAGAAATGCCACCCGGTGCCCCCGCTCATTTTGCACATACCAAACACTGCCGCTGCTTTGCGGACATTTTTCCACCACATTTCAAGCCTTTTGCGTCACGCTATCGTGGAAACAAATTATGACGCCTGCTATGAGGCAATAAAAAGCGAACATTAAGCATCTTTTAAAAGGTGTGTGGGGAGATCAAGATCAGCGCCAATTTTTTTACGACTCGGTCTAAAAGCTGTTTTTATGTCGTCTAGACTTCCCCTTTATTGGGAAAAGACCCAACTCTCCGTTAAATCTAAGCATCGATAAAGGCGACGTCATGATGAGGTTGTTTTTAGAATTTAATGTGGCTTTTTACACCCCTGCGAGGATGGACTGTCACTGTAACCGTCCTTATTATCGTCGCCATGACAACAGAATTAGGCCAATTTGATGCTCAATGCATGATTTGTTGCCATGGTAACAACCGAGGGTAAAATTAATCCGCCCAGATGTTGCTAGCACAAAGTATTGAAAATAGTTGTGGATACAGGTGCGAGTTGCGATAAACGGACCCTCGCATGTTCTTTTTCATCAGCGATCCTCAAAATCATCACCGAAATCTTCACAACTTTGCGCCGCACATTTGTCTCGGGTAGCTTCAAATTGTTGCTCATTTGGGGGAACCCCCTAGTTGGAAAAAAAAAAGGAATTCACCCTTAAGAGCAAATTTCAAATAAAAATGAACAACTTTTGTGTTCAATTTCAAAACGTGGTTTCTTGGCTGTTTTTATTTTATTTTTTGTGTCCTGTTCAAACCCTTCCAGTTTGTTTTCTGTCAAACCAAGCATAAAATAAAGACTTTGTATATTTAAAGCAGCCACATACAAAGGCTTGAAATTCTGCTAGCTTTATGCTAACCATATCGGAAAATGCATCGATGTGGCAGTGTTAGAAACTTGAAGGAACAGATTCAGTATTTGAACACAAACTGTGCAGCAACACATGTAGACAGACAATGTAAGGTGATGATATGCGAAATTTGTTTTTTTATGCTGAGTCATAATGGTTTAATCAGGATGCACATATTGCTTCATTTTTTTTTTCAAAAATATTATAGAGTGCTAATTTCCTTTTTTAAGAAAAATATTTTTGATGTTTTTGTGGTGGAGGCTGGAGTATCTTAGTAGCATTTTCATTAGTTTCAATAGTTAAAAAAATATATATTTCACAAAGCACCGAGTAACAAGCTTCGTCATGCAACAAATGTTTAACCCCATTTCCTGAAAAAAAAAAAAAAAAAAATCATTCTTTTTTTCTCCCTGAAAATGACCTGACTTCATAGTATGTCGATAGCGCAACACGTAGACGGTAGCGTATTCTACCTGAGGTGCAAGAAAACCCCAAACATTTGCAGCCTTTATTGGCTTAGCCCAAGTATGACATCTTCATCATCATTGGCGAGCGTGCACGTGATCCAGATGCGGGTGAAAGGTCACATCTGCTGCGAATCCTGTGAAGGGTTTACGAGGTGTCTCGGGGCTCACTATGCAGGTGTCGTTTGCTCTGTGTGCATTTCAGTGTTTGTAAACCACACGCGTGTACGCACACACACACACACACACACACACACCCACCCAAACAAAGAATACTTTGCTAAGCAGTGCTAAAACCTCCAGATTAAGATAGGAAGGCAGCAAGGAGACACTGACATGCAAACAATCCCCCAAGAAAAGCTGCAGCTGCCGCTTATTTCCACTCAGATTACCTTCAATTCTATTTCCACCCCCCCATGCTCTCTTCACACACACACACACACTCACCCCCACGCACACACGCATTCAAGTACGCCCTTTTTGGCACACGGCATCCCAACACAATAACAATTACATTCCGTCCAGTGATAAAGTAGTAATTTCACGGCCTGTTGCCTAAACTGTGGCATTCCTGCGAGCTTAGCGCGGAATGGCGTATCTGCTCGTTTATCCCCGACGCCCTCCTCCCGAATGGTCGCCAGCGACAGGGCAAGGGGAAGTGAAATACTGTAAATGGAGGCGCAAATGACAACGGTGGAAAATGACGAGATTAACATACAAGTTAGCCATCCGAGCGTTCGATGGTCGCTGTAATTTAAATATGCATTAGCTGCACACTATAAGGCCGTTTTCCCATCAAGTGTAAAAATGAGTTTACATTTAAATGCAATTTTAATTTAAATACATTTACTTAAATGCATTTCACTAAAAGTGTATTTCACCGCGTCTGTTAATATACTGTTTGGAAATGCGTGTTTGAATATCCAGTACTGTGTATGTGCGTTATTGCGTAAAGCCTACTGTAAATGAGGTGTGTGTGTTTGTATCTACTGTGTGTTTGTTTTTATGCATTACGGGGACATTTTATTGCGTAAAGCCTACTGTAAATGAGGTGTGTGAATGTTGTGTGCATGAATGTGTATGAGTATGTGTATACCGTGTATATGTGTGTGCGTGTGCGTGTGGGTGGGGGTGGGGGTGCGTGTGCATGTGTGTGTGTGTGTGCGTATACGTAAATACCGCAGTCAGCATCCATCCCAAATCTGTTGCTCACTCCCTGCTGATCATTCTATTACAGACACACACAATGCACAGCTGCTCTCTCTCTCTCTCAAACACACACAGATACGCACACACACGCATGCAGACACGCACACGCGGTGGAAATGTCCTTTAACGCATCAGGGGTCTCCTACTGAATTTTGGACGACCCCTCGCTGAGGCCTCTGATTGAAAATAACATTTCTCTTGCATTCACTAGCACACACACACACACACACACTAATACACACTCGGGTCAACATGCAGAACTCGTATGACATTTTGTTCGCGCAAAACTTGTGGATGCCCCACTTGACTTTCTCTGCCATATTTGGCTCAAAATGTGTTCTCAATTTTTTCTGCGCAAGGAAATCTCACGCAAAATCTGGAAACCTTAAAATTCTCACCATGTTTTAGAAACCTAATTTGAATTTTTTTACGCTAACTGAGGGTTTCGGGGTCCTCAACACTTTTCCTCGAGGGCCGCTGCCCTGCCTGTTTTTGCATCTTGCACCTGATTCAAATTTTCAGATCATCAGCAACGTCTGCAGAAACTTGATAACGATCCTGATCATTTGAACCAGGTGTGTTGTAGCAGGTGCAAAAAAGGCAGGACATCAGCCCTCAAGGAACAGGATTGAAGACGCCTGCGTTAAACCTTAGTATTCTAACCCTTATTAAAATGCGCATCCTTATTTGAATCACAAATTTGAAACCCCAATTAAGGCTTGAAACTCCGATTTAAAATCTAAATGAAGGCTTTTTGAAACCCTGACCCAGCTTCAACCCTTCATTTGGAACCGTAACTTGAAACTCATTGCTCAAAACTCAAATTTAAAACGCTAACATTGTCTTGAAACCTTAATCTGAAAACCCAACACTGGCCTAAAAACCTACTTTGGAATCATAATAATTTGGACTTTAAACCCTACTTTGAAACCCAAACCCAGGATTGAAAGCCTAACCAAGACTAAAATGTAATATGTAACCGTAGCTAGAAACCAAAATTTTGAACCCTACCACTAACTTGAAACCCTACCTTGCGTTTGTTCACGCACACTAATTGCCACGTGATTGCATTAACTCTTGTTGTTTCCTCGGTTCGCAGTGACTTTTCACTCGCCGTCGCCCTCCAGAGGGCTGACTCGCGCTCTGTTTGTTCCGACCTTTCCGCAAACAGATGGCGAGACGGTAAGCGGCCGCTCGTCCCAAATGGAAAGACGAGGGTAAGGAGAGGAGAGGTCGGAGACGCGGGAACAATCCTAATCTAGATATGTTGCATTAAAAAAAAAAAAAAGTTCAAAAGTAAAGCCGTTCTTGTTTTGACCTTATTTACCTTCCGTTTGCGACACATCAATCCCTTTTCTTTCATTCCATTTTTTTATTAAATTCAACTCTAGTTAGTTCTCTAAATTTGTGGTGTCCAACCACCGGGTCGTGGGCCACTTTGGTCCCGGACGCACAGATGAAAGAAAAGCAACTTGCAGTACGTCCCAGCAGCACCGGTTTATTTATTATTCGATACTTTATTTTGAAAAGTAACCGTCTTCTCTCGTGATAAAACTTTATGGCGAGATATATACGTTCATACACTTGTTCTGTTGGGCCTTATGTTGCCACGTTTCCGGTGGACGCTTCTATTACATAAAAATGCGGCTTCACGTTTATTGTAGAAAATTCCCCAGTTTATGTGTTGCTCGTTCGTGCACGTTATAGTTGTTCTGTGGTGTCTGTTGCGTTACCATAGTGACCATGTTTAGGTATATAAAAATAAACAGTGGATTATGCGTTGGTTGTTGTAGCATTTTATTAGCCAGGCAAATTACAACTGCTCTTCAAAGTGAAGCGAATGTGATAAACGTGTTTTATTTAAGTATCTGTGGATCGCTCAGTCTAAAATGTTCGAAAATGGCTTATAGGAAAGTAGTAGAATAGCTGCAAAGCGGTGACACACACACATCCATTACTCTAAATTTTTTTGATTTTCCTTCCCTAATGTCCCCGAATCGTGTTCCCGTGAGTGTTGGATGAGTCGCCACTTTGGATTGTTGACAAACTTTGAAACACTTTCAAACGTCTGCAAACAGTCACATCCAATGACAACATATGTTATTTTTACACATTCAACTTCTAGTGCGGATGTGTGTGTTTCCTTCTGAGGATACACGGGTCCAAACCCAACACTTAAGAGCTTTTAAACACTCGCCCGCTGACGCTGCATGAATGAATACACACCCGTGGAAATACCGTATGGGTGCACGCACCGCCGCACAAATGTGGTGGAAGTCGACAGTGGAAAAAGTAGAAATGGACCACACACACACACACACCCCCAGCCCCGCACACACACACACACGTTGACATATACACCTCATTATTGTGCCAATGTGGGGACACAGTTTAAAGGAAATATAAGAGCGGTGTTCATCTTGTGGAATTCTCTAAACGTGCTACAGCTCAACCACAAAACGTGCAGTTCCAACCATCAATGCGTGTGACGTCACGGGAAGCTTCAGCAAAGCTCCTTGGACGTATGCTGAGTGAGCCATGTGACGGTTTTACGCTCTAAAAATGTGTCTTGCTTTTACCTCAGAAGGATACTAAGATGTTGGAATAGGTGTCCTGATGACCAAATAACAGAAAATGTCTTAACATCGACTGCTTAAAATTACGGAATACAATGAATTTTAATTGGATGTGTTAATTTCCCCTAGATTCCCCCCCAAAAAATCCAAAAGCGTCAAGACAAACTAAAAAATAGCAGCAAATGTGCCTTTAATTGTCTCGTAAACAAAACCAGTGTATAATTTTAAAATATTGCAAGTATTTGCTATTTTTATTTATTTCATAAATATGATTATTCTGCAAGCCAAACTGCCACATTTTCACAAAAAAAAAAAGAATAGGTCTATCCTGGGTATGTATTAAATATAAATATATTATTTTAATCATTTATACATTTCAGGTCAAAGTATTAATGTATCACGTTCCGTCTCTGTCCATCACTTTGCCAGAACGTGAGTAGTCTTGCTTTAATTTAGTTTTAGTGTACCATATTTTGGGCGTGTGTGTTTGTGACACTTACTGTAAGAAAGGTTTTGTGAAAGGGAATATATTCGCTTTCCAGTATTTTCTATGGAAAAAATCTCCAATGAAAACAAGTTGGAAGTCAACCAGCATCACGAAACCCAAATTCTGTTTGACTTTTGCAGCTTCCACTGCACTTATTTCACTTCCCCCAACGCTTCCCGTGGACACTTTGGCAGCCGCGCGTGGATAAAAGATTGAAACTGAAGCTTTTCGTGGCCTCTCTTCTTAAATGACGTTTTTAAATACACCCGTCATCGTGTTCCGACGTCTCCCTAGAGACGGAAAATGCAGGCAAGGGGGAAGATAAGGAAGGGATGACTTCAAATCACATCTCACGAGAGAACGGAAAAGGAACAGGAAAAATTGTAGAAAATGGATAAGGTCAACTTTTTTTTTTTTTTAGCATTACAACATAATGAGACACTCTACCTCGGATTCCGTAATCAGCAAATCGTCAAATGGTAAAGTGAGACGAGTGAGAGACAGATGAGCCGCCATTGGATGCTCAAAGAGGCTCTGTCCGCAAAGTAATGATCTCCATATGTGGCTACACACACGCGCACACACATGCACACGCACTCACGCAGGCCGGAATAGGTGGAAGAAAGACATGTGTTCCATTTTCCCTTGCCGACATTCCAGCAGCAAAAGTGCTTCCTCGCTTACGGTTCTTGTGAAATATGTCAACTTCTACAAAGTCTGACACTCTGTGAAAGTAACACACTCGATCATTTTCCAAGTCTCACGGAATATTCCTCGAGACGCATTCCTTCTGCCTCTACGTGTTTTACGACCGTCCCGGAGTCGACACATGACGTTGATTAGATGAAGTTCAATTTCTGTTTAGTGACTTAGTTGACCAGTTTAGCCTTGAAACTTTGCAGAGTGGAGGGACGAAAGCCACTTTTAGTTGTTTTTTTTGTCCCCGTGTATAAGAGAATTGGAAGACCAGTTTTTTTTTTTTTTCGTTTGTTGAAGATGTTTCGCCTCTAATCCAAAAGGCTTGGTCAGTAAGAACGTTTTAGTTGTGGAATCGCCATATCAACAATAGGATGGCTTTTTCGTAAAATGCGCCCTTTAAAATGCAAATCAGTCATTCCATCCGTGGTCTTGTCACAAAATATCTTGTTAAGTCACTCCTCCTCTGGGGTGAGAAAATCGGACGGTCGAGGGCTTTCCGATCATTGTAAGCAGATGATAGGTGATGTCCTAACTTGCTCGGTTTGGAGACGACTTTCTGAAATACAAATTAACTGCAGATTCTGGACCCGAAGAAGTCAAAATCAACCCATGGCGGCTTCTGACGTCGAGGCTTAGTGCTGAATTCCACCAGAATGTGTCATTTAAAATGTCTTTTAGGTTTTACAAAATGACATGTCTTAGTAAACCAAAAAATCGCATTTTTTTTGTTTGTTTTTTTCAATAAAGCTAACAAACACGGCGTTTGCCGAGGTTGGTTGATCAACGGTATATTTTCTGGAACCCAAATTGTATCACATCAGCACTTTCAACTTCTCAAGAAAAACTGGACAGCAACTTCCCATGACCCACTTTAGCTCGTGAAGCAGACTTTGACAAAATGAGACTTTGCTTCCTAAGGAATGTTTTCACTGGAGCGACTCCCAGGGCGAGGCACTATATTTAACACTTTGCATGCACATCCTGCATGTCAGCACCTCTAAAAAAAAAGAAAAATAAGGATTGAGAACCCCAACTGGGTCACGGACCTTTCACGGGTCAATTAGAGTGACTAATTGCACCCAGGTTGCTTTGCGGCTGACAAAACTTCTGGGATGCCACCATCCCCGGCCTGGCCGGTCCGACATTTGGCTGACCTTTGGGTGGCGAGGTAACGAGACGCATCGATGGCCGGGGAAAAAAGAAAGAAAGCAGACAGACGGCGCATTGCTGCCGTTATGCAGAGAGTAAATTTGCCCCCGGGGAACGTCGTGCACGTCAGAAACACTCACTCCGATCTTTCCCAGTCCACTCGTCAAAGCCGGGGCTGCAACACATCAAAATTTGCACCAGGTACCTGAACTCCCCCGCACACAATTTCTAGTTGAACGCTCCGAAGAGCCTGCCAGCTAACCTTTTCTTGTTTGTCGAGTGAACCAAAGACTGACGTGTACGTTTGCTTTTGCACCTCTATCAGGAGAAAGTCCGTTTTGCGATGCCGGCCGAGCTTTTTGCTTTCTCGCCCAGAGCAGCAGCATTTTGCAACAGTTGAAGGCGCTTGAGGGAGGGCTGGCTGACTCCAAAGTGAAGTGCATTACAAAGGCATGGATTACCGTAACGGTTTATAATCCGGAAAATTCTGTAGATCACATTGTACAAGTTGTCGTTGATGCATTTGGATTTGCTTTTATTTCGCTTGCTTTAATTTGCGGTGCGAAAAAAAAAATAAGAAAAAATTCTCAATTGACTTATTTCGGTTGAATTGGGGTTATATAAATGAATAAATAAAATTCCCTTATGCTGTAAATTTACTTAAAATGTCACACAGGACATTTTGTGTAAGTCACTAGGCGGTAACCTTGATTTTAATGTCATTGCATAGATTCCAATCAAGTCACGGGAATATTTCGGGGGAATTTTAATCTTTTTTTTTTTTTTTTTTTCCGAGAAGGTGGTTCTGCCTTTTTCTGGTGTTTGTTACGAGATGATATTCAGCGTCGCGGGAGGAAAAGAGTCGTCTGTTTTTCACATTAAATTCATATCCAGCGTGTCGGTGCACTTCCTCTGGACAAAGTCGGCGCCAAAGTCACCTTCTCACTTTTAATTAGAAAATAAAAAGCATCTATTGGTGGGATTCTCCAGGTTGCCATTAAAAATGTTACGGCGTTAACATTGTCCGGAATGCATTTCCGCTCGTATTTAATCTGAGGATGGCGATGATGCAGGAGGCATTTCCCAGCTACCGACGGTGTGAGAAAAGCTACACTTGGGAATTGAAGAACATTTTATCCATGTTCAAAAATCTGATTTGAAACTAACCATCCATACAATATTGCAATATACATGAAGCTCATCCCAAAAAAAAAAAAAAATGCTTTCCTGATAGGCGTCAGAGTTGTGTTTTTGGTCGTCTTACGTCTGGATGAGCGCAGTGTGAGGTGAGAAACTATGGGATTGGCGATGAGCCTGCGAAGTGCTCCGATATTATAAAATTGTCACTTCATGTTAGCCTGACAGGCCGTGAGAAGAGCCGCGAGCAATTTGAGCTTCTCTTCGACAATGGAGACCACTGAAACAAAAAAATGATGACATTGTCTTCAAATCCTAATTTGAAAACTCAGTGCTTCTTCAAAAAAAAAAAAATAATAAAAATTTCAACGCCTTACCGCTTCTGAAAACCTTAACCCGGGTTTGGGACTAATGTTTGTTTAAAACATTCAAGGCCTGAATGCTTTCCAAACCCATCATGTGCTAGAAACCTTAATTTGTCCTCATCTTTGGGTCCCCCAAACACGCCTTCCCTAGTCAGGAGGGTAGCTGCCATTTTGTTTTTTGCAAAATTGTTGCCAAAACATAACAAAAAAAAGAAATAGTTGTTCAGCTGGCAGCTCATGACAAAGACGAGTCCGTTGCGTAGGTCCAGTTGATCCAGGGCACAAATGTGCAGCATTTGAGACATCAAACGAACAAGAGCCGCCAGGAAGCTTAATTGCGTTGTCGGAGGCCAACAAGCTCCGAGCTGGATGCTACAAGAAGAACATGAAAAGTTTCCCGCAATTCCCCGAGTCCGCGCTGCCTTTAAAGCGTGACGGCACAATGCTTTCGAAAGCAGCTGGCACCACACAAGCACCAGAGACAATAATCAGGTTCGGTCGTTGTTTTTTTTATTTTTTTGCTTTATCCTCCAACCATGAGAACTAGCACTTAGAGCATGAAAGCCTAACAACCAAAGAGAATTTGTTGTCGGGGGAGGTTTCACTCCAAAGGATTAATTAACACTAAATGGCTGTTTTCGAGATAAGAGAGTGCCTTCTTGCTGAGGCCAAATGAGTCTGAGTTTGATCCAGGATCTCATCCCTCTCATGCCGCCGCTTTTATTGGAGGGCTGTTTACATGGATAGTTCAAAAGTGTGCATCATAGCCACCCAAAAAAAGATGATACACACCGATCTCATGAGATCCAATAAGAGATGAGTATCATCTTGACAAAGAAGAGTGCTGCCTTCCTCTAAGGCTGTTCGAGAGGTTAGTTGAGATGTTGTCTTCTTTGCGCATTTCTGCTAACTAAGTCGTTAACGTGCCGAAGATCGACTAACTTGTGCTGTAACCAACCCTCTAATCTCGTCGCACACTTGAGTACAATGACAATAAAGGGATTTCTGATTCTGATTCTGATTCTGACTGACTATTAGACTAACTTTACTTACTGGCAAACTGGTTGACTGTTTGACTAACACAATGTCTAACCGGCCAACTAACTAACTAACTAACTAACTAACTTAAAGTTACAACTCACTGACTGGCTAACTAACTGACTAAATGAATTAAAAATGTCCAACCAACCAACACAAAAATTTGACTGACTGGCTAACTAATCGACTTACATAACTTATCAACTAAACGACTAACGCCGCTAACTAACTTGCTTGACTAACCAATTAAATGACTAAAGGATGAACCAATAAACTAACTGGTTATTCAACAACCACATACCTGACGGACCAGATTCAAATAAACCAACCAACCATCCTACTGGCCAATGTAGTAAACGACCAATCACTGCAACTAACTCAAAATCAAACCGAACAACTTGTTAACTGGCATCTTGCTGACCTGCAAAGTAACTGACTGATTGACTAACTAACTAACTGACTAACTAACTAACTGACTGGCTGATTGGCTAATTGACTACTGGTAAGTTACTAACGAACTAACTCATTCAATCAGTCGATCAGTTAGTTAGTTAGTTAGTTCGTCAGCAGTCTGGTGATCATTCATACTGTCAAAGAAGAATTTATTTGGCTCTCCAACGTATCGCATCACATTTCCGTGTGTTGACCTTCTCATGAAGCGAAATAAGTCGTCTGAAAAATGTGCATTGGTGCCCAATTGGTGTTGCCGCAAATTGCCATGGAAACCCATCTGCTGGCGTGTGAGTGACAGCTGTCAAGGGTGACAATTTCATCTCAACAGAGACGTTGGAAGAAGGACATTTAAGGAAGGAACGCTGGAATCGGAATTCAGGGTTGGCTGTCCTGAGAGCGAGAACTCGGAAACGCTAAAAATGCAGCGCAAAACGTGGCCATGCGCGCTGCAGATGGGGAGACGGCGGGTGAAAGAGTGAACAGACGGACGGACAGATCTAGTCGCACATTGACATCATGCTAATGAGTCTCACGGAGGGCTGTTTCTAATATTTTGAGCCGTTTATCATGTCGGCCTTAAAGTTGTGTATGGAACCGAGCGGCCGCAGTGGAACCCGAGAGGGTCGAGAGTCGTGACTCCGGGCCTGGGTCGTGTTTGTTTTAAGGCTCAATGTAACCTTTGGGGGACCTCGATGGTATGACGGGAATGTTGATCGTTTATGTAGTACGTGACCCCGAGTGGGCTCGAACTCCGTTGCGCTTCATTTGGAGTTTCGAAACAACAAGATTCAGTTTCACTATCGCTTTACCACATGATGGAGCACGTCCTGTCCTGTCCTGTCCTGTCCAGCCTGTGTTCTTGATTACAGAGTCCAATATGCTAACGGTAACCTGACTCTCAGGAAGGATACGGACGTTTTTGCATAAATATTTCAATTCTTGTTTCAAACGTATTCAGTTTGGTAACGGGGGGAAAATTCACTAATCTTGTAAATCAAGGCACCTCCTTCTTCCTCGAGAGCCTGATCCAGCCAGTTTTCGATGTCTCCCTCCTCCAAATACGCCTGACTCGTACTTGTTAATGTCACTTTACCTTCGAGTACAGTGTGTTGACGATATGAGGCATTTAAAGCCCCCCCAGTGAGCCCCGCTTTGCTTTCACCGCCAGCTCTCCATTATCAACAATTAGCTGCTGCGGGCATCCGAAGTGGACGTTGACGGCTCAAAGCAGACTGACGAGTCTTGTAAACGACAGCGCCGTGGATTTTACAAGAGAGGGGCGGCGATTTTTACGAGCTTTATCTTTCTTTTTCCCCGCTTGTAGACATGATTTTTTTGTTATGTAAACACCCTGAGATGTTTTAAGTATGCCACGGTGTAATAATCCCTACTTTGGTAGCGAGCTGCTCTGACAGCATTTTTTTTTTTTTTTTTTTTTTTACAATTATCCCATTTACAGTTTCGCTTCAGTTTGTCTTAATGTTCCCGATGATTGCCAAGTGACCAGTTAAGGGTCTACCATGCCTCTCGTCCAAAGTGATGAAAAAACGCATAAAAAATGGAAGGATGGTTTTTTTTTTTAATCTCCGAAGGTAGTACATTCAGTAATGACAGCAGACCGATTTACGACACATTCCAGGTGGAAGAAATCATCCAAGCCTAGTAAAAGTAACACAAATAAACCAGCGCACTACATAAATATGTCCTGTGGTTTATGTCGGCGTTCAAAATAATGTGTGCATTAATTTGTAACAAGAAAAACACAGAGTACGAGCAGTTTAATGCCATTCCTCTTTGATTTTTAATGTCAAACTTAATATAAAACAAAGACAACTACCTGTGCATTTGAAACGCTGAATAATTCTACCTTGCTAGATTAATGGGAATGCATAATGAGAAACGCCATAGACGGGCTAATGCATTGCATGTTGGTGGCGCTGGCAAAATAAAAAATAAATGAAATAAAAAAATATATTTGTTATTTATCCGCCGTGAAAAATAACTCACATTACTGCAGTTATTGAGTCATTTAATGTAATCTTTTTGTTTTGTGACTGCAGGATAGTACCAAACTACGTCATAGTTTCATTCAATTTAATTAGGTTATGATATATTTTATAAAGTACATCATTGTAGAGTATCATTTTCACATCATATTCGAAAAACAATTACAAACATTTATTTCAATAAGGAAACAAAATGTCAAGCCAATACTTGAACAACAGTGTAACTGAACAGAATTACCTGAAATAAGGTGACAAAATGGTTTCAAAAAACAACGGTGAGGTTCAAAAGATCAATTAAAAAAAAAAAAATTCAAATCAAAATCAAAACGTGTGCATCGCTGTTTTTTTGCTAACAGGGCCCCGATTTGTTGCAGATGCTTCGTTCTCTTATGCCATTGATTGCCAGGATTAATGTAATCCCTCACGTATGTGCTGTTCACTTTTCTGTTTAAACCTCTTTAAAGATATATATTTGCTGAAAAACGTGTACGTCCGCTTTCTGACACGATGTCATCAAAGCCCGGTTTTAGTAGTCTAGTAATTGGTATCAAGGAAGTACGTTGAAGTGATGTATGTCAACTTCCAGTCAAGTTTTGTATATTTGGGAGGAGCTAAATTGAGTCCAGGTGTGAAGTTATGGTACATGCACACTCCAGGTGGATTTATTTGAAAAAGGAAATGTTTTCCATCCATTGTCTGAACTGCTTAATGACTTTCAAATGAGATTTAAAGTATTTAAGGATCATAGTCTGTGGTGTAGTTTCCGTTGAAACTATTAATATAGACAATTTCAGCAGGGGGTGTCAATTACCGTTGGTGGCAGGGGTCGGTCCCTGTTCGCGGGGAGGGGGTTTACTGTACCGCAATAATCCTCAGCAGGCTGCCGCGTGTGGAAATAACAACACGGCCTGCATCTTTTCTCTGTATCTTCACACATCATTTGACGACAGCCTGCTGAGTTACAGCGCCGCCCAATCGCTTTTGATTGACGCCTCGCACCGTGCAACCCGCAGTGGCTTATTCCTTTGATGGAATAAGTCTATTACTACATAGCATTAGAAGCAGGAGATCGCAATGCATGCATGCTGACACGCATGGACGGATTCCGTGTTTCTCATAGTTGCGTGCACTCGTGGGATGATTAGATTAAATCAATGCAGGTACGCAAACACATGGAAACGACGCAGGTGTCAAGGGAGCAAGCTGATCTAATCCGCTGCAGACGATGTACCGTGTGAGTGTGAATCCGGTCGACTGGAGGAGGATTTGCATGCGATTCCCGCGAATGTCGACCAAACACGCTCACCTCAGCGGGAGAAAAGTCACAAAGCCTCGTTTTCACCGAGCGCAACAATGAATGTTTATGCTAAAGCATGTTTCAGATATTGAAACCCCAAATAAATACAAAGTGCATTTCAAGTTACTCAAATCCAAACCATCTTCATAAATATTAGCGATAGACCGATTATCGGCCGGGCCGATATTTGGCATTTTGCCGATAATCGATATCAGCCTTTTTGATAGCTTTCACGGCCGATAAATTAAAAAATGGTTTATTTTGGCAGCACACTTCTGTGTCTCTCTGCTGTGCTTGTGGCCCTGCCTGCAGAAGCAGATTGGCCCGCCCACAGCATCTGATTGGTTCCTTGTAGCAGCCAATCATCAGTAAGCTACTTGTTTGCTTTTTCACCTCGATTCACACACACGACAAGAGACTTTACCGAAATTTGAATAAACGTCAGTCTACTACAACTCACAACTCATAAAAAATATTTGTCCTAGTAAACTTTAAAGAGATGCTTGTTCATTCATTTATTGAACTATAAGACATGCAGCTGAGCCTGGGAGCTTGGTGCACGTTTGTTATACTTTTAAAATTTAGCTTTCTATTTTCCAAGATCTAAAAAAAAAAAGCTTTAACATGTTGTACATCACTAAAGTTGTTTAATAAACATGTGCTTAAAGGTATTTGAACTCAGTCAAGTTTTGGCTTGAAATATCGGTTATCGGCCTCTATGAAAGTATCGGTATCGGCCCTGGAAAAAGTTTATCTCAGTTTACATAAATGATCCTGAGCTCCCTGAAGGCACCCTTTTGCATTTGGCATAAGGGAGTGGCTTCTGATTGGTGGAAAACCAGGGACTGAGCTATTGATGTATGTGACGTTGTTAGGGAGGGAGGGGGGGGGGTCGATATTTTGTTAAATTGAACCACAAAAAAATGTGCACCATATGGAATTGAACTGATAACCAATTAAAATTTAATACTTTACGCTAGAATATAATTTTTTAGCAGACAGAAAAACAAAATGTCGCTTAAAAAGTAAAAATATGCTAACGTGCGTTTATATAAGTGACATTTCCATCCACTGGACTGGTGTCGATATACAGTCCACGTAAACCCGGATTGCTGTCCCGCCTCTCCTGCTGCTTAACTGCCCCAACTTGTGCTGTAAATATGAGCAATTGAAGAGCAGATCCACACATTAAAATGCATCGCTGCCTCCGAGAGAAATGTTAGCATTCCAAGTGCATCGCTCACACCTTGTTTGAAATGAAATACTGGCACGTCCACACACACACACACAAATGAGTGTTCTCTTACTTGTTCATTTCTACGTCAACACCCTTTGCAGAAGTAGACTCGCTGAAGTCAATGCATGACATTGCCAGATCAACTGCAAGATTCCTCCTTGCGGATGATGTTGTCGGCCGCGCATGTAACGAGGGCAGTTGGAGACTGCAATGGAGCCCAAATGTGCTTCTGCGTGTGATTTTTCTGTCAATCTTTCATTCATTTCTGTCTTTCTGTTCTCATAGTCATCGCTCGTACTTTGATCTACTATCCGCCCAGCCATCCATGTCACCTGTTAAGCCATCTGTCTCTCGTCCATCCATCTAATTTGTAGAGCGCTAATACAGCAGTTTTCTACTAATCTTCGATAATTCAAATGGAAAAGCACGAATAATTTGACTTCATTGTACTGATATTTCCCTTTGATGAGAAACGCAAAATGACAAACAAAGGGACAAAGAATATGAACATCCCAAAGTTCTTCCGCCAGCCTACACACACATTCAACATCCGGGATGTTCCCGGTGATCTATGAAGCAGCATCCGCCCCTGCCGGGATGTCGGCCATAATTCACTCAACTGGATTTAATGTTTTCATGTCAACACCATCCGGGCGTTGCATCCATCACTCGGTGCGTTAGCGTCAAATCAAAAACGCCGGCACGGCGCACACGAGGGAGAGCGTTTTGGGGCTGCGCGGCAATCAGGTCCGGCCAAGCCTCATGTCTGCCTTTTGTAATAAACGGAGAGAGCAAGGCTGCTTTTCCTCGCAGCTGTGACTTGAAGGCAGGCCAGCCAGCCAAGCAGCCGGCCAACTCGCAGTTCGAGGTGTCAACTGTTAGGACTGAAGGCCCGCCAAAATCTGCACAAATGCCGCCAACCTGTTGGCGCTACTCGAGGAAAACGTCGCACGACCCCCACGCAGCTGGAGCAGGCTGGATCAATTTCACTTTAATGTGCACACACACACACACGCACACACACGCTCTCAAGTGAGTTGTATTTCATCCTTACAGCTCTGACTTTCCATCCAAAACACTTGCTGGAAGAAGACAGATGGACTGTGGAGAGTGCGGATAAAGGTGTAATACATGGCTATTCAAAGACAGATGGATGGATGGGGTGTCAGTGGGTGGATCGAATAGATGATGGATTGATACTGCAGCCGGATGAATGGTTGGATGGAGGGATAGATGTTGGTGGAAGGATGGATGGGTTTTCCATGAAGAGGGGGGGGGGGGTTTGGAAAGAAATAAGAAAAATATGAAGAATACCGATGGTATGCGAATGGAGGTATTAACCGGTTTTATGTTGTAATCTTACCAATCACCACTAGATGGCAGATGTCTTACACCGCATCATACTACAACGTGGGAAGGCCTAATATTTTTGGCGGATTTGGAATGATGCATAACAAAAATTGTACTGCAATAATATCATCATTTCAAGTGAGGTATTTGTCGATATTTTCTTGTGGGAAAAAAATGGTCTGCATGGAGAAGCCCTTTGCCCTGGAAAAAAAATAAAGTAGGTATTTTTTTTTGTTACCTGCAAAATCTTTGTTGTTACGTAGAGTGGATATGTTCGAGATGCATTGAAAAATATTTGATCAAAAATGAAATATAATAGGAGCCCTTATTTTTGCATTTTTGTTCTCATTTAAAATAGCATTTTTTTTTTGATGGACATAGATGGTTGGATAAATGAACGGATGGATGCATTGCTGTTTAGATAGACAAACGAACGGCTGGATGGATGGATGGCCTGTGGATAATTATGTCATAGATAGGCATATTGATAATAATAGAACGATGAATAGAAGCTTGTCGGTGGATTCTAGAAAGCAAGATGGATGGATGATTGACAGATGAATAAACGCACATCCAACGACTACCTCAACAAATGTGTGCATGTTCTTCAATAGTTCAGTAAATTGTTGTTGAACATCATTCATGTGCAGATTTTCAGTAATTATCCGTTTGGTGGTGATGAGTGTTTTTTTCTTATTAATAAAAATCAAGCTTGCAGGTTATCCAAGCTGAGCCTGCGGCATCCTTTTTAAGGAGCTTGTTTGCAATTTGTTGCTTTCATCTATGCTCACTGACTAATAAGATGCTCCAGAAATGTCACTTGCTGTTTATTACCAATGTTGGCGGGATGGAGTTGTCTCACACACACACACACACGCACACCCCGTCTGGTCCGTGTTGATAGAAATATCAGAAATTTTTTTATCATGACTTCCCAAGCAAACAAGCAAAATAAACAGCCTCTGCCATCTTGTTAAAATGTGATTTAAAGTCACAGGATGCTGCCGGAGTGCTTATTGTCCAGCCGTTAAAAGACAATACAGTCAGTGTTTGAATACTTCCAAGCGAGCAAAAAAAAAAATCCCTCTGGCGTTCCAGTCTGAAAAGCATCATTCTAACTTTTTCCTCTTTTTTTTTTTTTGTCTGATGCTCACTCGGCCTGGCATCAATGGGAAAGAGTGAGTAGAGAGCGACAGTCATAAAGTTATGCAAAATGAAACTCCACACACACATGCATGCACTTGTAAAGACAGATGGACGGGTGGCCAGATAAAGATGGCGCTATCTGAAATGTAATAAATCGCAAGCAAATGAGTGCAATGGGTTTGGTTGGACGTCGGGATGCGGTGTCGCCAAAAAAATGTTAAAACAACGTTCAGTCAGACTTTGCAATGTTAATTCAGGCCCAACTAGTTTGACCTTCAATTTATCTTCACATTGTTTCACTTATTTGGCAACAATTTGGAATAGGTATGATTAAATCAGGCCCGACCAGTTTGCTGCCAACACGAAAACAAAAGTACAGGTCTTATATGATTATATGATGGTATGATGTATTTTTTTTTTTGGTTTGAAATTACTGATTGAAGCATAATTGAGGCAATAATGGGGCATACTGGCTTTCACTTCACGGCAGAAACAGTCAGGCCCAACTAATTTTCTGTCGAAATAGACTGACAAAAAACAAACAAACAAATGAATGGTATGCGTTTGTGCAGGCATGCATGTGTGTGTTTTATTCCTACTAGCACAAATAGGACATATTTGTTTTCACTGCTTGGCATTAACAATTAAGCCCAACTTCTGCCTAAATGGGCTGCTTTAGAAAAAAAAATGTAAACGTCATGGTTGGCTCATGTTTGTGTTCTCATTATGCCTTGAAGCAATGATGAATAATAAATGTTGTTGGATTCAACAATTTAGTTGCAACTCTCAGGCCCGACTTTTTTGCTGCTTAGATGGGATGCTACAGATAACTAAATTGCTGCTAATCCAGGCTGCTCTGGAAAGTATTTGGGTGGTGTATCTTAGCAATATTGAGTCATGCTAGAGAGCATATGTGGTAGAGATGAGGGCTAGATGGATTTCATGACTTCGTCGCAACCAACAGGCCTACCTAGTTTGCTACCTAATCGGGCAACCTTAGAAAACCAAATTAATAAATTCTTGTGTGACCTACCTTTAGTGCGTTTGACACAATTGAGAAGATTTAGAAAGATTGACTTTTCTTAACTACCAACAAGTGGTCTTCATTCATTTGCCCAGGTGAGTGTGCCGCCTAAACGGGTTGACCTAAAAAAAAAAAAAAAAAAAAGTGAAGTTAAGTTTTTTTTGTTGTTTTTTTTTTTACTCAGTAAAACATGTTCCATTGGCGGACTTCATCACATCATTTATAAATAATTTAAGATGATAGGCATCATTAATCAATCGATGATAGATGGTCTGCCTAAATGGGTTGCACTACAAATCAAATGATGGGATTTTATACTTGGTTAAATATTTAGTTCTAGAAAGATTGACTAAAAATGTGAATTATTAGTTTCAATGTGGGGATAGGGTGGTCGGTCATTTTGGGGGTTTTCAAATGTTTGTGTCCACTTCAGTTGGCATAGTTAATCCGGTTTACTGCCTAGATGGGCTGCCTTCAAAATCCAAATCAGATAAATCTAACTGATGTTATTTTTGCTCAGTGATGACCCTCCTCACTCCCCGCATTCTTCATAGTGTAACTTATGATGAAAATATCATGTTATTATTTTCTCATCAGCCTATGCAGTTCCTTTGGGTTTTTGTTTTCAAGTTTTTAGACCCACTTTGCCTTTTGAGTCTCTTCAGAACACGAGCAGTGATGCAAAGAACTTGTTATGCTTGACTTGAAATGGTTGGAGAAGTCCTCTGTGACTCTCAAGGTTACAATGGAGCTGAGCATCTTTATTTACCAGGTGTAAAAGGTCATTTTTTTTTTTTTTTGCTCGACACCTTTTTTGATTTGACTTTTGAATTGTGGAAAAGAAAAAAAAGATGTCTCTTCTTTAAAAGCTTTTCTGCAAGGAGTAGATTTTGATCAGCTTGCAAAGTGAGTGCCGTCTGTCTGAAACATTCAATTTTTCATGCCTCCCGTGAGTCATGTCTCGTTCCCGTTTTTAATGTAGTGAATTAAAAAACACGTGTGCCTGTGACGAAAACGAGCGCTTTTTCGAGAACGGGTTCTTTTGGCTCGGCCCCTGAAAAAGAGTCGCTCCTAAGTGGCTCTTCAAATGTCTTGGGGGGGTTTGTATCAATTAGTTTAATAAGAAATTATGCATAAAATTAAATATTAATTAAAATAATTCATTGCAGTATATTGAAAGTGGCAGCTTTTTTTTCAAAGCAGATGTTCCTATACGATAACGCATTTTGAGATCGACAGAATATCATGTTCTGTGATAAAACAAACACCAACCAAGAGAAAGAGTTGATTTAATTCATTGACAAAAAAAAAACCAAGTTTGCACCTACCATTCTTTGGTCCCAAAATATTTTTTTATTTTTATTTTATTTTTTTTTCCATTTTAAAAATCGTTAGAAATCTTTTTTGACGGCAAAACTAGCATTTATTTTACAAATGTCCAACAAGGAAACGTAGCCGAGCTCGTATTGAATGTTGGTGGCTTGCGTGTTCGCCAGTCACGTTTTCATTCACATATGCATTTATGTCAGTGGCAGTAAACGTTTTGAGGAATTCTTATAAACTAGTAAATACAACACAAGGGAGCATCTAAATTGTGTAATTATTTTTTGTGTTGTTGAACTATTGCAATCCATTTGCTAATCGCAGGTTTGTTTATTTCTCTTTAAACTGCGGTAATGGGTGAACCGTCCGCGCACACCTGAGGCAGGTTTTTTGTGGAGGTTGCTGATTTCAAATGTTAATTTAGCAAAATCTGCCTTCTGCCCTCGGGCTGTTTATTAGCTTTCAAATCTGTCCAAATTATACTTTCTTCTAAAAAAAAAAAAAAAGAAGGGAAAACCAACAAATGGTCTCCTTTCTTTCACTTCAAAAAAAGTTGACTCCAAGATCCGAATTGTTTGCGACCGACACACGGACTCACTGCAGGAAACATAAACACCTCAGCGGGAGTACGTAAAAACATGTGAACATGCTCAACTTGTGCGTCACTGTCTGGGCTCAGCATGCGGAGGAGGTGAGGCACGGCGGAGCAAAGCACAAGGCAGCAAGCCTGAAAACGCGGGTCATATTCAAGAGGAAGACTTTTAAAAGATTCTTCAATCACATCTCAAAGACATTTTTCACCTGCTTGTGGAATATAAAACGAATCCCGGCTGGTGGGGATGGGCGCTGCACTCCAGCTCAAAAAGTTGAAATGCATCATTTTCCAATTGGCTCCGATGTAGATGAGCTCTTCAAGTCGTAAATCTTGTATGCCACGCCTTATCGCAGTCGTGACGTTTGTGACGTTTCCAACTCTTTTTTTCTTTTTCTGCCTTTGGACCAAAAAGTCTTCTCCTGCTATTTTTCTATCACCTTATTAAACGCTAGCACAGACATTTTTTTTACAAAGGCGTTTTTTTCAATACAACACTTTGAGGCCAAATTATTGTCAATATATTTTTGGGAATATTTTCTTTTTTAAATTTATGCTACATATCCAATGTTCCAGAATTTTTGTTTTAGTTGAATTGATTTTTAAACTGAACCACAAGTCACAAATGCCATCTGACGTGACGAAACTCCCGATGCTCATTAGCTAGTAAAAGTGATCACATCGTTATAGTACATTAAATTCACTTATTTGCATGTTAGAAAGCTGTGTCTAATATAAAAGTAGAGCTTTGGTGCCTTTTTGTGCCATTTTGGTGCCAAAGGAACCACTTTAAAGGGGGGAATGTGCTTCATTTAGTCAGGCCATAGCCTTGTCTAATTCACAAAAATGCTTTAGTGCCATCTAGTGGCTTCTGCGCACAATTACAAGGGTCCTGATCCCCTTCAAACAGCAGGGGGGAGGGAGGCGGGCTGTCACTAACTACAGTACAGACGTCGCCATCGCGTTCAAAATTTTGCTACGCCTCCCCACCCCCCCTGTCTGCTAATTAAACTCAGCCACGATTGGGGAAAAATAAACCGGCACATCATATCATCTTAAAGCGGGGGCCCTAATGCGCAAGATAGCGGCCGTAATTGGATTCTGATTGGTTGCTAATGAAGATGCACTTCCTGTGGAAGAGATGCGACGAGTCATCTGCTTTTGGTGCAACACACAAACACGCGCGTCAGATGAGTGTCTTATGCAGAGGAGTGCAAAAGCATTAATATGAATATAAATACCTTGAGCTGTCAATCAGATATGTGACGGGAAAATATGCCCTAAATGTCACATAAATGTTTCAGCCGCATGCGCGCAGGCGGTTTCAGTTGGCAGTGTGACGTTGGGGAGACATGTCTGTCGTGTGTTAAAAAAAATATTTAGATTTTTATTTTTTTTTTATTTTTATTTGGGGCGTCTTAGACATTTCCAGGGGTCCTTCAGAAAAGTAGACAAACTAAATATTTTTTTGTTCATCTAAAGAGAAATTGTTTTTTGACCATACACGGCAGTCCTTTGGAGCATGCTTGAACAGTTTTTAAATTTCGCCCCCTTTAGCCGATCACTTCACAGGATGCCATTTGGTAGACTTACGTGAGTCGACCCACGACTAAAGTCAAAGAATCTACAGTATCTCAGAAAAAATGCCAGGAGTCTTTCAGTTTGGACTGAATTGGCAATTTTGGCGTCTGTTATAAAAAAATTGATATTCCAACATCGCACCAAATTCCAGTAACTCTCCTCCTGCGTCATGTTTTGCTTACTTGATCATTTCTTCTATTTCCACCTTTTGTGTCCCTTTCATATTTGTTGTCTCTCGGGGGCGGGGGTGGGGGATTTGGGTGGATTTGCTGTTTGTCGAGTTGTCTTGCTCAGCACTTTGTCGCAACTTCATCATAATTCAGCGGTGAGGGATTTATTTCCGATAGGAAAAAAAAATAGTTGTCCAAACTGGCTGACACTTGAAGTTGGATTGTGACCGCCAACCCCCGAAAAAAAAAAAAAAAATTATATGCTGATCTTATTGAGATTCTGATTCTATCATTATCACAAAACACGACTAAACTCTACCATTTGGTATACGTTTCTACGCATAATATAACGAGCACCATGCTTATTACACATACGTTACACTATCAATTCCATTCACGTAGTCATGATTTCAAATCAGGACACACCCACTTGATGCAATGTCCTCGATGTTGTATGACATAATTGAGGACATGCTACATGCTACGTGGCAAATTCATTCTTGCGCTTCTTTCAACATTATACATGCGACGTGATATGATGCTAGCTGGCAAGTGACGCGAGCTACATGCTACAGATATGCTTTGTACTTGATTATGCAGATAGAGGGCAGGCCGATGTGCTGCGTTCGAGATGATGACTGCGGAATTCGACATGTCACATGTCTCAGATGCTTTCCGCTAGATCAGCGGTGGGACATTAATTTTGCAAAAGGGCCTCATGAGAAACTGAAACGCTTGCCGAGGATCAAGCCAACATGCTAACCTCAACTTTGTCCGTATTATTTTAAATACATTTGGAAAGTTGCGAAATTTAGCCAAAAACGTCCCTCGGGTGGCAACACTGCTGACACAAGTTGTATCACATTTAACTTTTTACTTTGACTTGTAAAAACTCAATTGTGTTAAATGCTTAGAATGAAATAATTGCATCAATTTTTAATCCACAAATGGAGCATATGTATTTTCACTTTTGCACAATGAAATTCAAGTGTAAAAAATATATATCTTCCATATCTTCACTTTTCTGGCTTTGCACTCTTTTGTTACTCAAAGCGTTGGGAACGTGTTGTTTTGCTAGCGTTAAGCCTGAGGCAACACTAGTGAGTTCTTGGTTTAAAAATACAACATGCGACATGTTTTTTTTTTTCTCAATACGTATGGGTACTTTGGAAGTTGATAAAAGAGGGAAATGATTATTTGTGCAGAGGAGCGTTCTTTTGTTTTATACACATTTGTTGTTAGTGTGATTTTGTCGCTACAAAAAGTGACTCACATGATTTGTTTGGCGCGGTCTTCATTTTTAAACTTTTATTTGTTGGAGTTGAAACGCTACTTTTTTTTTACCAGTTACTCGTATCTGTATTTCAATTTACCTCCTACTTTTTGATTCTATCGTACCATTTTCTGCCAGCATGCATCAAAGTGCTTTAAAAGAGAAACTCATAAAGCGCCTGACAGAACGTATCGGCCGTTCCGCCTTCTCCCAGCCGAAGAAGTTGTAATCTTTCATCGTCGTATCGATCCGGCGGCGGCTCTGCACCGCATTATGCAAACGTCGCCGCTGACATTGATTTCGTGTGTCATCTCACCAGTTGGCAGACACTTTTCTTAAATCACCGCACGTCCCTAAAAAAAATAAAAAAATAAAAAAAAAAATAGATAAAAAAAGACGACAGCTGGACGAAGCGCTCTTTCCCTTCCTGCTAATCCGCTGACACGTTTCATTAAATCAGAGCGTAAATCTTCATCTTCCTCTGTGACTCAAACTCTATCGACGAACCTGCGCTAACGTCCTCCATCATGAAGCTCCGTTATTGAGCCCATTACCGATACACACACACACACACACACACACACACCCCAACTGAATAATGTATAAGATCAAGTCGGATTCAAGTGACTTCATTTTCATTGCACGCAACTAAAGCCGTTTGAACGATAAAGACGAGAAGGTTGTGAGCTAACTAGCTAACGTGAGCTACGCTACTTATTATATGATACATCATTTATGTAACACAATTCATTTTATATGAGTCATGTTCCATAATACTTGGTGTATATATATATATATATGCTGACCATTACATGCTATATCAGGTGTGGGCAAACTACGGCCCGGGGGCCACATGCGGCCCGTTAAACGTTTTAATCTGGCCCGCCGAACATGAAAAAAAATTAAATGAATAAACCTTGTTAATGTTTTATTTTCTAAATACTGTGTTTTTTTCAAAGACATATATATTGTTGTAATGCTTAGGTTCACTTCCATTTAATTATTTTATTTTTTTCCTCTGATGAGACGAGGTTACCAAAACACAATATGATCTGCGCTACGAGATACAGGTTATTTCCCTACTGACACATTACAAGCTTGATGCTACATGCTACATGCTAAGTTATACAAGCTCCAGGCTGTATTTTATGACACACGTTACACGCTGCATGACGCCTGCGACTGGATGATTTAAATTACATG
The DNA here is from genome assembly GCF_059441095.1 of Idiotropiscis lumnitzeri. Taxonomy (NCBI): domain Eukaryota; kingdom Metazoa; phylum Chordata; class Actinopteri; order Syngnathiformes; family Syngnathidae; genus Idiotropiscis; species Idiotropiscis lumnitzeri. Next base: position 5,455,346 of record NC_142399.1, on the reverse strand, counting down.
TTGCCTGCTGGATGATGAGTACTTGTTAAATGATGCCTTGGTACATGCTAAGTGTTATATGATACATGTTACATTCGACAAGCCACCCGCTACATCCTACATGATGATACATGCTCCAAGTTATACGTTGTCGGAAACAAGCTACATGACACGTGAAATGCTACGTGTGGCATGCTGCTACGTGATACGAGATATTATTATACGTGACACAAGAAATTATGCATGCTACATTATATCTCGCGATACAGTCTTCAGTCCTGCCTTTCGATACGAGTGACTCGACCTTTTTGAGAAACGATCAAAATGTGACGGTGACAGCAAAGTCAACTCATTTCACGACAAGCAGCAGATAACGGTCAATATTCTTCCAAAAAAGTGGCTTCAAGCTTTTTATTGCCACTCTCAGCTGACGGTTACTGTCAAACTTAGCGTAAGACAAATAGCGTTTCATATGATGTATTTAAAACAACTACATTGCCTTCGCTATCGCAATGCTAACATTTGATCTTAGAGACGCGATAAACCAATTAGCATCTACTGTATGTAGCATTGTTAGCTTCTAAACTCTATAAGATAATAAGATAAGGATAGTATGAGGCATATATTCTTCATCATCTGCGAAGAACGAGTCTTCCCTGCAATATATTTGCGTGTCTCGCTTATACCGACCGCACGGGTCAAAGGGCGCCAACGCAAATGAGCATCATAATGTGCATTGTCGGCAAAACTGTTTGAGTCCATTTAATGATGTCAATACTGTATGTTTCCTGTCGCATTTGAAACGCATTAGTATTTAAATTTCAATGGCCGGATGCTTGATGCTAAATAATCGTGACAATCATCATGAGACGCGTTTAACACGATATAAAACTGTCAACATGCAACTCGAGATACGTGAGACAGGCTAAAGGACTTTGGCCGTACAATCCCGAAGCAGTCCAACTGACGCCACTCGCCTTGATGTATTCTGCATGAGATGAAGTCGGATAAAAGTTACTTCATCATTATTGCGCACAATGGAAAGCCATTTCATCACCGGAGACGAGCAAAGCGAACGTGTCGTTTGTGTGATAACCAACTGACAAACGGGATGTTCCATTTCATCAAGTCATTACTCAACACAATCCAAAATCTTACCGTGATGCTACCAAAGTTTTGCCGCACAAATTCTGTGTTTGGCCCACAAAAGTGCATTTTCAGTGTACAAAGGAACTGTATTTTTATCGGGAGAACTGGAGGGAAGATGCGAACGGCCCAAATGTTGGTTATTTCTCGAGATTTGTCAAATATTTTAAAAAGGTTATTTGCAAACATTTTTCTTATGGTGCAAAGGAATTTTGAACACATTATGAATTTGATGGCGACAAAATAAAAATCAGGGTTTAAAAGGTCATTAGCTTTACTGAAATGGGCTAGTATTAAATGTAAACGTACAATTTACTTCTTAAAGGGGAGGTCATCCCCAAAATATTCTTAGCAATAAAATGTCACTAATCTCAACACGGCATTCGGATAAATATTGTGTTCGTGGAATATGTGCTAAAATCCACCCGTTTTTAGCCGTCTCAGTCACTTCCGTCGACTGAAAATGACATCACAGTTGCTCAGGTAATGACCAATCACAGCGTATCCATTTTCTGAATCTAAACCATTGTTAATAATCCACAGGGGCAATATGAATCCGAATGAAATGTTTTAACTTGTGCGCCTGCGTCTTGTAAAGAACATTTTTGTGTTGACTTCCCCTTTAAATCATTCAATTTACTCGCGGAAATAGTTCAACACATTTTTGTGCTATTATTTCATTCATTTCAAAGACCACATTTGCCCCTAAAAAGGCAACAAATGCCTTAAAAGGCCATAGTTAGCATTTAGAGAACTATATGCACACAAAAAGGCATTATTGGAGCATTAAAATATATTCCGGCTTTAATGTTGCCAGGAAAATAATCGCATTGCTTGAATGATCTACCACTTCCTGTTGGCGGCTTGGTCATTTGTCCCAAAATATGTGTCTCCACTCTTTTGGCCTCCCTCTAAGCTCTTTTGTCTTCCCACTCTTAGTGCTTATGAAGGCACCGTGGTTATTATGCAGACGGATCGTTTTCGCACTCTTTGTCCTTATCGAGCAGCTCGGTGTCATTTTCACACCTGCGTTATTCATCCTGGAGACAGTTGGCGGATTGGGTAGATGCTTGGGTGTGGGTGTAAAGACCTCGCTACAGTGTGTGGAATTCTCAAGTCTTGTATTTTAAGTTAAAGCAAATCCAAATTTACTCCGGACAAAATCAAACAAGTCACGTTGACTCAGCTCGTAAATTTCAAAGAAAGTTGAGTCAAGTAGTTACTTGGGTTCAGCATGACATAAACCGAGTCATACAAACTCGCATAGTTGCGAGAGCTTTACATTTTGTATGGAGCATCTGTAATTGACGCAATTACCATATTTTCCGGACTATATGGCACACCTGTATATAAGCTGCAGCAAATATTAAAAAAAAAAAAAAAACACAACAAAAAATGGTCATACAAGCTAAGCTGTTTACTGGATGTACAGAATGATTTTGTCTTGTGAATGCACATAAACAGTGCCTTTTAACACGGCAACAACCCAAGAGAAAAAAAAATCTTGATTTATTTATTTATTTATTTATTTTTTGCGTATTTTCTGAACTTATAGCCTGGTGTCGTTTTTTCTTTCTTTTTTTTTTCTTTTTTTTCCAAAAATAGTTGCTGCGGCTTATATGCGGGTGTGCCTTATAGTACGGGAACTAGCTACTGCATGTCTGAATTTCCTTTTCTCCCTTTCTCCCTCTATATGGATCCAAACTATGTCAGCCTCTGAGGGTCAAAAATCGTGGTGTAATATCTTCTTCCAAGTTTGTAGTTAAAAATACGTGGACAGCAAATGCCTGCAAGGCCTGACCTTTTTTCCCCGCAGTGCAATCAATGCGCCCGCTGTTTCGAAACACATTCAGCCGGCGCTCTCTTCAGGTTCATTTCATTTTCCATCCAGTTTGCCGCTTCTCTCTTTAAGAGGGATACTTCTCCTTTTTCTCTCGGTTCCACACACACTAATGCACCCGCACCTACCCTAACAGACACATCCACGGGGGTCCGTGCGCACTCGAGGGGCAGGCGCTCGGTGGCCATTCATCCACGGAGTGAGTTGAGTAATGAGTGGTTTTAGTGGAGGGGACAGCTCACCTTCTTACCAGGCCTTCTCAAGGAGACTTCTGATCATTGTTGTTGTCAACCGCGGCTAAATGCGTTAAGCGTGGCGCGTGGAGTGGGGGGGGGGGGCGCCTTGGTGGACGAGAGAGTGACGTAATTTCTCATGCAAGTGATAGGAGCGAAAAAGTAAAGCTTATTTTTCTTGGTATTTGCGACAACATTTTTCATTGGCGCATGATGGCGGCTGAGTTGATAGCACAATGAGAGGATGAGAGGGGGATAATGACAAGAAAATTAGAGGATGATGAAGGAGAGCAACAAGATGGTGGGGGGGGATAATGAAGGACGAAGAAGATGAGGGGATGATAAGGTGATGCTGAGACAAAACTTTTTACACATTTTTTTTTTAGCACCAGAAGAAAAAAGACAGCCTTGAGATACGTTTTTTTTTTTTTTTTTTTGACTTGTGGCCAAAAATTTGAGAAAATTCAACAACACTTAAAATAATATATTCTTTATTCTATATAAAAAATGATTAATGTTACTGCACCTTACTGAGTCACTTAACCGTAGTTGTGAAAGTCCTCTTTATTTATATCATCATGTGTGTATTAGACTGCCCCCGGTGGCCAAATTGTGCACATCTAAAGGCGTCACAATTAATTATAATGCACAAACTGTTCAAATGCTTAACATTCTGTTTAATTTTTCTATTGCTATACGTTTGATACATATCATACTTAGAATTCTATTTGCCGAAACGTTACAATTTTTATTTATTTTTTTTAAATTTTTGGGCAGGGCAGAATGGATTGTTATTTCCATTAATGTCAATGGGAAAAGATTTTTGGGCATATCAGTATTTTGCGTCTCATCTTACTGGATGCCACACATTTAGCCCAAAAAAACTGTGCTTAATGAGTCTGTTGTGTATAAAAGTTTAATCATCGCACCTAAAGAAATGTTTTAAAAGCAGTTAACTGATGAATGCAAATGTGCAAATTGGACTTCAAAGTGAAATACAACTGAACTTTAGGAGTGGAGGAGGATAATGATGATGATGAGAGACGAGTTGATAATGAGGTTGATTAAAAACAATCATATGGTAATGAGGAAATGATATTCTAATCAATATACCCCGACACACACGCACACGCACACGCACAATTAAAGTTTTGCATAACTCTGCAGTTTCTAATAAAAATGGACAAGCTGTGCAGTGAAGACAACGGAAGTAAACTGGATGCAAAGAAGGCGAGCATTCAATCGCCTGATCTCTGGAAATCTACTCAACATGATCCCAGCGGACCCAAACTATAATTACACACATACACACACACACACAGACGCACAAACAACACAATGCAGCAGATGATGTGTCGCCAAACAAGGGGAAACAAAACAATCCATAGATAAATATTTGTTTTGACGGCAGGCACAAAGCGAAATGCTAATGAGCGCGCATGCCGCCGAGGATTAAATCTCTGATCAACAACAAGATTGACTGCCGGTGACAAACAAAACTGCATGGAAATGAAGCTGTGGAGGTGTGTGTGTGTGTGTGTGTGTGAGTGAAAGAGGAGAGGTTACGTCTGGGTTAGGAATGCATCGCAAACATTTATGCACTCGCTGTGGGAATCAAAGCATTCGATCACAAGCAATTTGCTTGATTGCGTGAATTGTTTTTTTTTTCACAATGGAAATAAACACAACCAGTAGAAATCATCCACACAGTCAAAAAAGTCAACTGCCTGCTCAGTCATTGGTATCACATCATTTAAGTCGCGGTAAAGTGAAAATAAACGTCTTGGGGTCATAACTGTTCACGTTACGCATCCACCACGACTCTCAGTGAACTTTCTCGTTATTTGTGCTCATTTCTGTCCAAGTGTGTTGCTAATTCTTTCCTTAAGCAAGCCATTTGCGTAATAATTAGAATCAGAAGATGAGCTGTTTCCTTATCGAAACAAGAGGGCTTAGTTCCAGCTGATAATTCACCGGTAGTTATGCTTCTTATTATTTTTTATTGCAATCATATGACGCTACTGCCAATTCTAACTGAGAATTCTAATGGCGTCATTACGCATTTGAGGTTTATCTTTCCAATAATGATTTTAGTGCAAGGCGAAGTGGAAATACAATATTGATGGTGTGTATCGAAATGGAAATAATCCATGTCGTCAAAAGACAAGCCCACTGCGTACCCCGCCATACTTTGACATACGTTTTTTTTTTTCATATCAGGAAACAAGCCATAGAATATAAAAATACACAGCACATGTTAGCGCCCAAGCAGCATACCGCTAGCCCAAAACAAAACATCTATCCAATGCGATCCTCAAAATCTCGTCATGTTTCAGTCATGAATAATTCGTTAAAGGGGAAGCCAACCCAAAAATGTTCTGTACAAGAACATGTGCGATGCGCCTTCATTCGTCCAAACATGGCATTCTGATTAAAATTGCGTTTGCAAAATATGAGTTGAGCAATCAAATCCACACGTTTTGAGCCATCTCAAGGGGCGGCCATTTTGCCACTTTTGTTGACTAAAAATGACATCACAGTTGCTCAAGCCACAATTTATGACCTATCGTGGCTCACCGGCAGAAAAAACGTGAGCCGTGATTGGTTCTTAGCTGAGCGCAGAGCAACTCTGGTGACAAAATGGCCGCCCTCTGAGATGGCTAAAAACGGGTGCGTTTTGTTTGTATTCCATTGAACACAATTCATTTTTATTTTTATTTCTATTTATTTATTTATTTTGATTTTTATTTATTTATTTATTTTTTTTATTTTTATTTTTATTTTTATTTTTTTTTTCATGGTTTGAGATTGAGGGTAAAAATGTTATCTTTAAGGTTTTATATTTCAGAAAGTATAGGGATAATTTTTTTGCAGTAGGGATAACAGCTTTAGGGTTTGGAGTTACGGCTTATTGGTTCTGGTTAAATTATAAGAGTATCAAAAGGTGGGATCAATTTAAAATTCTTCATTCCTCTTCAAAATGGCCAAAAGTGGAGCGCTGACTGAAATGGAATGAGTCCCCATTAAAGCACATCACAACACTGATGCTCTTCTGCGACAAATAGGTGCTTCGTTAATAGACGGTAAAAAAAAAAAAAAAAAAAAATGACGCGATATCAGCACTCAATCGTAATCAGGCACTTGGAAGCTGCAGTTTACAAGCGAGGCTATGGAGCCACTTTAAAAGCAGCTCACAGTGCTGTGTGTATCACTACATCACAGTGTCTGTTTACACTCACACACGCCCACACACACACGCACACACACACACACATGCGCACTGTGGTCGTCCGGCAGCTTTCAGCGCTTAATCTCATTCATTTATTTCTCATCAGTGAGTGACGGGAAGAGAAAACATTTGTGTCGCATTACTTCACTTTGCTTCCTGGAAGCTCCATTAAAAAGCATGCTCGCTCGCTTGCTCTCTCTCTCTCTCTCTCTCTCCGTCTGTCTATATATATATGATACTGTATCTATATATTTGTCAGTTTTTTTCTCAGTTGCCGCTATTTCCTCCGAAATCTTTCTAATCTGTTTCGACGGCACGTTGGCGCTCCCAAAGTGCTCTCTCTCTCTCTCTATCGCTCTGTTCATTCATCACGCGCCAGATTAAGAAAGCGGCCGCTGAGGCTTTGGGACAACGTCCGCCTCCTTGGACTAAATGAAATGGATCTTTTTCTGGTGAAGAGGTCTTTAATAGAAAAAAAAAAAAAGCTCAAGGCTTGTGCATTAATCACGCGCGAGATGTTCAGAAGCCAACATGAACCAAATCGGGACATAGCAACAACAACAATTACCGAGGAGCGGATTGACCTCAGATCTTATGTTAGAATATGTTTTCAACATCGGACGTAAGCGCCATCCTTGTTTTTCACATCCAAAAGGTCAGACGGTGGCATGAATGCATGCACGAGCTGATCAACAAATTCAGCACGGAAGCTTTTTTTTTTTTTTTTTGCTTTCCTGCCCTCATCCATCACCTTTTGCCCATCATCACCTCATCCTCGAATTTGCTTCCTGGAATAATCGCGCCGTGTTTTCCCGCCGAGGGCAAACGGCTCCGCTTCCCGCAGGCTCTTTAAAGTGAAACGGGATCCCACTCACGTGCCGTCGGAAAGCTTTTAACTAGCAGAGATGCGAGCGTTGCCAGGTGGGTTGTGAAGTGGAGTTTGTACTGTACCTGTCAGCGCTTGTCTGCAACCGCTGCGTCCTCATCGTTGCGGGCTGAACATACACTGAGACGCCATTTGACTTTGACTTGAAACTATAATCGTGCGTTACGGTTTGAAAACTTCAATCGGAACGTCTCACCATCTCTTGAATCCTTAACCTTGCCTGGGAACTCTCCTTTAAAACTTTAAACGAGGATGGAAACAGCGATTAGAAAGAAATTTGATACCCAAACCTGAAGATGAATTCAAAATCCGAACCCGAATTTGAAATCGCAATTTGAAAGAATGCGTTTGACTTGAAACCCTAATTTAAAAATGCCAACTTGAAAAGTTAATTCTATTTCCAAACTCAATTTCAAACACTAAACATTGCTTTTAAACCATCATTTCAAACTCTGACTTGAACTTGGAACAATGTCACTCTTTCCGTAATTTGAAACCGTATCTTGAAAACTGCCCGGAAAAATCCTGACGCTCATTTCATAATCTAAACCTAAATTGAAACTTTAACCGTAGTTTTCCATCCTTATTTTAAACCCTCCTATGAAAATGTTCTTTTGCTCTTATACAAGTTCAAGTTGCCATTTTTAGCCATGTCTTGGAAGACGTAGCAAACGCAACTTCCAAATCCGTCCACCTCAAGTAAACGATAAAGTTGAATTTCCAGGTGCCTTCAACCCTGACAGAGGAAGTCCCGTTTGTCAGAAATGCCGTAATCATCAGGATGGACGGGTTTGACATCTTCATGTTCAGCCCGCCTGCAGAGGAAAAGCCCCACTCTTCTGCCAAAATGTCAAATCACCAGAAACTCAATGAACATTGAAGCAAAAAAAAACAACAAAAAAAAGTTTCGATGGGGGAAAAAAAAAAAATTGTGCTGGCTACCGAGGCCGCAAAGATACACGAGCTGAAAGTTGCCAGCAGCCGACGACTACTCCTCCGATGAATCTTTGGAGCAGCGAGAGGTTAGACGCGGGTCGATTTATTGTTAGGCGTCCACAGATTTCGGCGAGGTCTCTTAAGTGGAGCTTTAATCACATAAGTCTTTTGGAGACAGCGCCCAAAGAAGGTGATGAATGATCGCATTATGCGAACGACGCGGCTGATTGGACGACGCGCCGCTGATTTAAAATGCAAGAAATCTAAGCAGGCTTTTCTTGAAATAATAGAATATGTTGCAGAGGCCACTTGGTTTGATGAATAATATATTTGTAAGCTTAAAACACAATTTGTACATTAATACTATAAACACAACAATTTTGCAACAAACTACAACCAATTAACAACTATTTTTTTAACTATTGTACTTCAAATGATTTTGGCAGTAATAAAATAATGAAACAAAATATAAAAGCTTTACGGAAAAAGAAAATTGCACCATTACAATCAACACTGCCTCAAACAACCCATTCACACTTCCACACAAAAAAACTAAAACCAACCAATTCGATAAAGCTAAAACCTAGCCGAGTCTCACGCCGAGACCAAAGCCAAAGAATAAAAACCGGCCCAGAGGGTGCCACAATCTTGGTCTGGAATGGACCGGCCACTCAGGAATTTACCCGAAGTTCCCGATGGCCACCACGTCGTTGCACAGCAAATACAATGAAAACAGAAGGGGCCCCGGAATTGTACCTTGAACCATCACCAACGGAACCAAAAGCACACCAACGCCAATGACCACACTACCATTAGTTTATTATTATTATTATTTCTTGTTATGAATATTTATTATTAATATTTCAGATCATTTCCCCAAAGCATTCTTACACATTACAAACATGACATGATATTAAAATACTGACAAGTGTTACCATCGCTAAAGAGCAAATTCTTAAATTTTGCATGCAGCAGCACAAACTCTACAATGGAATGGAGTGGAACATGCGTGTCATCACCCAAAAAAGAAAATAATAATCATTATTAAGTAGCGCTCGCTAATAAATCACGACTCAACACTGTGTTTTTCTTACTTTAGGTAAAAAAGGTGGGGATTTCATTAGCAGGATGAACAGCGGGAGGCTGAATCGCTCATTAGCTACTGCATGTGTGTGCGTGTGTGTGTGTGTGTGTGTGAGCTAGGTGGAAATTGAAAGTGAGGTTAAACTGGGGATGTGCTTAATGATCTGCTTAAAGGCTTTTTTTGTAAATGAATCGCTGCGGGTGTCGCAGGCTGATGTCACCTGTGCCAGCTGATGAGGGGGAACGTGACAAGTGTGATGTGGGGGAATACCAACAGAGGGAACTGGGGGGAAGGTTGAAAATTGTACAGTCCCGTTGTTAAACCGATTATTGCTTTGACTTGCGAGGAAAGTAGTGAATAGTTTAGCAGATTTTTTTTTTTTTTTCAAAAAGAGGTTTCAAGTTGTTTGTTGCCACTCCCAGTTGAAATTTATTTTCAAACTTCACAAAAATATTTACCTAGCTCAAGTCCTTTGAGCCTAATGATGATGCACGGCTACTCGTCAAATTGCATCAATTGGACAACAAACGGTGGAGCAAAACATGTTGGAAGACAATATAATACTCACAGGGGTGTTTTTTTTTCATATTTATTCTATAGAAATAAATTAATTATATTATAGCGTCTTATTCATTCTGTGGTGAAAAAAATGTCTCCATGTTGGTGCAGGTGCACTCGGCAGAAATCGCAATTAAATTGAAGCAAAAAATGCGCAGAAAAATAACGTAAATAATCTTGTCATTATTGTTTTTTATTTTATTTTATTTTACAATGTATAGTATATTAGTGTTGTTATTATTCTTAAGAAAAACACTGTATTGAAAAACACAACATAGTGCTAAAATTATTTTTGCATTTGTTTACAAAATCGTCTTCATGTCATTGAAAAAAAAAAAAATCTGGTCCTATCGTATCCCCTACGGAAAAAAAAAAAGGGATAACGCCATACAATTTTCCTCCAATGTATTGCATGCCATTATTATTTTATATCTATTTTATCATTGTTTCTTTCAGTGGCGGAGTGGGTTTAAAAAAAAAAAAAAAAAAGCCTGTCAGTTGCGAGTATTGATTTAGCACATTTATGAGGCGGCCATGTCAAAGCAGCCAACACAATCATATTAAAATGATAATGCACGCCCCGCGGCCAATTGTAATTCACCGTCTCATTATCGCCACCGCCGACATTACCTTTTGTGTTGCTATTGCGGTTTAATCATGTGTCTCATTCGTTTAATGTGAGTCGGCTGATGGATTTCTGTGGAAGCTAGGCGCCCTGACGTAGCGGCAACGTAGTCACGTGACGTACACTAGCTGCGTTCTCGCTGTGGAAGACATTGCAAGGTAAATATAGAAGCAGCTCTCATTGATTTTCTATCTGTCGGTGTGGAAAATGGATGACGTGATGGATCTCTCGCACACAATGCGGCTTCTAATGGAGGTGTCTGAAACCTCTCAAGCCGCAATATCAAATCTGTTGAAGAATGATTTTTTTTTCATTGTTGACGGTCTACAACTTGACATCGAGCTGTTCTTTGATACGACCGTAAGTCCACTTCATGACCATTTGCTTGATTCTATAGTCCTCCTTTTTTTTTCGTTAATACTGTCAACAGTTTTCCCTGCAAAACTCACTGCCGCAAATTGCGAAAATATACGAGGTCTGACAATCGCCTGAAAATGTGTGCAATTGCCATTAAATGCCACAAGAGGGCGGCAATGCACTTTTCTTCGATAGACGACGCATTCTTTAATGCTGAGATGTCATAAGATGGTGACAAACCTTGACTATTAGGAAAGTAGTAATGGGTGTCGAAGAAGTTTGTTGAAGTGAAACATATAGAGTGAGGAACTAACATTTTAGTCTGTTGCGGAGGGGGAGGGGCTACGTTTAGCCTGGGTTGTCAGTGGAAGGTATTGAAAGTTTTCAAATGAAATCAAGTCATCATTTTTAAGATTATGCCGCAACCTCTGATTATCTTAATTATCGTGTAATCTGTAAATTATGTTGTTGATTAATAAAATAATAAAATTAATGATTGATTAATTAATAAACATAATAAAGCAATTTTTAAAATAGCGTTTGAACCTTTATTCAAAAACAGGACATTATTTCAAATTGACAGTGGTAAAAATGCACAAATATAACTCAGTTGTGATTCTTTAATTGGTTTGGTCCATCACCTGTTGGCAAAAAAAAAATGGTGATTAAGTTAATTTTTCAAGTAATAATTCATTTAAGTACGATCAGATAACTGCAGGAGACTGTTCACTGTTGAGGAGCTGAATTTTTGCACAATTTTCAATTAAAGAAGGTATGTAAACATCGAATCGCATAAAACCGGTTCCAAAGCAGACTCAGAATCCAAATGTACCAAAAACAAATTTATTAAATGATGTCGCACGAGAAAACATGAATATAAACTGAGAACACACACAATAACACGAAGATAAGGCGTGAAAGGGAAAAAAATCAATATGACAGAAATTTGGTGCTGTATGATAAAATACTCCAAAATAGATGGTGCCACAAAACAAAAACTATGAAATTACAAAATATTTAATTTTGAGTGATGCCTTTGAAAAGATGTTCTGAAATATGTCCAACTTAGAAAATAATGCTCTGCTCGGTAATTATTTCTTGTCATTGCTAATCAGCGAACACATATTCATGCAGGACTACTCCGGCAACAAGGTAAATAAAATAAAATAAAGTAAAAGAAGACATTTCAGTCCAACAGCACATTCCGAAGCTCATGCTCAAAAGTGTCAGCCGTCACGCGTCAACCGGAGTCAATGAAACATGACATTTGTTTGAGGGGCGTTAAAAGCACCAAAGTCAAACAAAATGAAGAGATTGCACCATCCTTGGCTCACGCCGCTGATTTCACCACAATGATTGACGCCCTGATGGAGCCTTGAAAGAGGCTTCAAAAAGCCCTTTGAGCATCTCGGTGCGCTCGTCTGGCTTTTACTGATGCGGGGGGGGGGCATTTAAATGCGCACCCCCATTCAGTCCCACTCTCAGGCGCTCTGTTCAAGAGGCCTCGCCCTCTGCCAAGCTTTGACATTTTTGCCTTTGATTTCCTGCCTCGGTGCTGAGACTTGCTAATCAATGCGGGGCAAAGATATAAGCTGAAGTTTATCCAACCGGATCGATCATGGATATCGTCACATGCTGGAGGTTTTGTGGAGGAAGGTATGCAAACAATGATAATGGCACGTATTATTTATGATGGCGCCTCTCTGACCTTGGGGAAATTCTATTCACGGCCTGTTATATGTACCACGTGCAAAATCTGAATTTGTGGTCATATATCAGGATAAACTCATTCTCTACCAGCCGAGTAAAAAAAAAAAAAAAAATGGATCTTTGACGTCTATAGCCGTCAATGGTAGTAAATGAGTTTAAGTATAGCCAACGGTCGTTTTATGTTACATTTTGGTTGTCAGAAATTTGTACGTCACTTTAAAGTTAACAAACTTTAATATGTTGGGCTAAACAATAGTGGGGGCGGGGCCAAACAAACGGTGAAATCATGAAGAAGGCGCGTATGACATCATCGAGCCACATCTGTGACTTTCTGGCTGTGAAGTGTGCGGATTAATTTTGTTCCTCCTTTGATTAAACTATAAAAACGGAGCGACCGATACCTACCAACAGCTTCTTATCGCCATCTTCCGAGTCTGAAGACGATCCCGTTGGGCCCGTGACATCACGCACGCGCTGGCTCAGCTCACGAAAAATATCGAGTTGTTTGCATCTTTTCATTTGATTGGAAAATTAAAATACGTCTTAAAAAAAGTTTTGAGGCTAACTTTTTTTTTTTTTTCGTGTCACATCTACTTTTAACCTAAGGGTGTATTTGAAGCAATTTCAAAGTTAGTCTAATGGTATACCTTCTAACGTTACGCAACTTTAACATCCAGGATGAAGACCACTGGGTTAAGGAATTTTGGGGCGACTCCTTTGGAGTATTCCTCTTAGCGCGCCTTACCCTGGGCTCCACCAAATCATTCCTCTTCTCTTGCAAGGTCGGTGAATTCTAAACTATTTTGGTTTCACACCGTAATTTTACAAATCCCAGCTCGTCTTGCATGCATTTTGCGCCTCTTTAATTTTCTCCGACTGTTTCCCAAAGGACAAGGCCATCATCCAGCATCCCCGCGCTTTCTCCCGCCGCTAAAATCTCGCCTCACACTCCCGATGAGTCCATTCATTGTTTCCAAACCGAGTGAGAGAAAGCTCTCGAGAAAAGCCGAGGGAAAGTGACATTTAGGCCTGTTTGTGTTTGTCAGCGTGTTAGAAAGAAGAGCGAGAATCAGGGGGAAGGAAAAGTGGAAGAAGAAAAAACCGCGGCTGGAGATCATCAGCTGGTGGAACGGATTCACTTTGAATGAGCGGCTCTTTTATTGAGGTCACCACGTTTCTTCATGTGCCGTCCGTTTTCCTCTCTGACATGCCTTCGTTTTCCGTTCCTAACTTATGTCATTTGTCTGCCTCGGACCATTCACGCCATCGTAAAACAATTTCCTCACGCCGCCTTGTTCCACTGCTCTCCGAAGACGGCAAACATAATCCCATTCTTCCCCAGTTCAGGGCTTATGGAATATGAAAAGGCCCCTCTACGGTTTCATTACCAGGGAGGACGTGGCTTTGAAGCTCCGAACAGGGACAGGAAGCTCGCAAAAATGTAACTTGAATGAGCTTAGCGGTATTCTTGTCACAGCTTTGATTAATGGGCGACTTTTACAAAGAATTCAGGCTGTGCACGGTGTGATGTTAGCGAAGAGAGACTCTGACGTAAATCACATTTCCACCGAGCTCTCCTGTCCATTAGGACATTCGGAACACTAAATCCTGATGTGGCCTCGGCGTGGAGGGAGGAATCCGGGCTTTGGATACTTCCTGATTGTCAAGGATGTTGCTGATGACCTTCCGTCATTTCCAATTCAGGTTTGGGCTGGAACTGATGGAAAGGTCAACGCTAAAAACCTACTGACAGGCGTGGGCAAACTACGGCCCGGGGGCCACATGCGGCCCGTTAAACTTTTTAATCCGGCCCGCCGAACTTGAAAAAAATGAAATGAATAAACCTTTTATTTTCTAAATATTGTGGTGTGCCAAAGACTTATATTTTGTTGGAATGCTTTTGTTCACTTTCATTTCAAATTAAATGTATTTTTTTTTCTCCGATGAGGTGAGGCGACCAAAACATTCCATCCATCTGTTCCTGGTCCGGCCTCTTTGTCAAAATTTTAGAACCCAGTGTGGCCCGCCAATCAAAAAGTTTGCCCAACCCTGATCTATGAGTTTCTGTTTAAAAAAAATATTTCAAATCTCTATCATACCCAGAAAAACACTGGTCTTCAAAGACCATTTTTTTTTATTTCCCAACGTCAACTTTTCATCAATGTCTGTTCAAAAGTGGCATCCAATGAAAATATTCATCTCCCCCGCCCCTCAAAAAAATACAGTTTCGGTAAGTTTTCTCTTGAATCATCAGCAGATCCCCGAACACATGGCGACGGAACAAAAAAAATTATTTGGTTGATCCGAAGAGTCGAAGAGAAAGCCGATACATCAATAGCAGGTTTACAAAAAGGCGTCGCAGACACACCGCTGTTGTTTTGGTACATTTTGTCTTAAATGCAGCATTCCGAATAATCCACGAAAGCTTCTGCTCTTGTTTTTAAGACAACTTCGTTGTAAGAAGTCATCCATCCATTATTAAGTGCTCCATGCGAGACCTCCCACCGAGCCGATTCTTCTGTTTTTGAACGCTAAACAAGCGTATCGAGCCATTATCGCTTACTCCTCTGCTCATATTTCACCGGAACCTTTTATCTGCTCTGCCGGCCCGGCGCTCTTTAGCTCGGCTTCCTGCGCCACAATTTATTTGTTTCACCTCTTTTTCTCGCTCCTCTGGCCGAATGTCAGAGCGCTCGGGACACGGTGTCAAGAAGGGCTCAATTGCTGATTCGCCTTTTGTGATATCAGAGAGGAATCTGTGTACGTCCAGATAAAGTGTGTGCGTGTGTGTGTGTGTGTAGAGCGTCGAAAAATGGTGGCATCGTGGACTATTCTTTTAAGCTTTTAAGCAAGGTCAGACTGGCCACAAGATGTCTCTCCATTGCTCAAGTTTCTTCTTCCGAGTTGATCTACTTAAGACGCAAACTGCACTGCAATGCGGAAAACGTTTTCATTCTCAAGGTAAATTGTTTGAGGTGTTTGTGTGAAGTGCATATCCAATCAATTTTTTGTCAATGCTGAGTTGGAGAGGGTATTCAGGGTTGAATGCAGCTTTATTTACTTCAGTTATGGTCAGAAAATGATGCTGATTTTATTATTTTGTTACGTAAACTGTCCATGTCATTGAGATTAGACACGCAAATACGATTTGGTGGATGGTGGGAGGAGTAGATTTAATTCCGTGGTCAATGTCGAAATAGCCTATCCCAGCTCTCTTCGGGCAGTAGGCGGGGGACACCCTGAACTGGTTGCCATCCAATCGCAGGGCACACATACGAAGAACCATCCGCGCTAACACTCATCGCTAGGGGCGATTTCGAGGGTCCAATCAACATGCCATGTATGTTTTTGGAATGTGGGAGAAAACCGGAATACCCGGAGAAAACCCACGCAGGCACGGGGAGAACATGCAAACTCCATATAGGAAGGCCGGAGCCGTAATCGAACCCACAACCTCTGCACTGTGAGGCCGTCGTGCTAACCAGTCGTCCACCGTGGCATACGATGACACAGAATTTCTTTTGTGCATGCCATGTCCAAAACTTTTAACATTTACCGTTGTCAAAAGCTGAGGGTTTCTCGGAGGCATGCCTCTAGAGGTCAAATGTTGCACTGCGGTCAACTGTGGCGATGAGAAAAGTGCTGCTGAAACATGACACTAATAGACTAATCCTTCCCATTTGGACACACTTCAAATAAACAGTTAAAGTTCCTAAATGAGCCCTGTGTGTGTGGGGGGGGGGGGTGAGGGCATGGCGTATGTGGCTGACCTCCAAGGTCAATCCCAAATCTTTACTGTGAAGAAACGCGATATGCACAAATGAAATAACAACACACGCACACACATTCGCACACGTGTCGGAACACTGGCCTATCCCAACGGTGTTAGCCGTATTTTTAGCGTTTCGTCGAACGCGCTCCAAACAAAGAACATCTTTCACGGATCTTGCTCAAGCCTCCGATTTTTTTTCCCTTTCCTCTTTTTTTTTTTTACTTTCCTGCCTTCTTTATATCCCGGATCACTCCCCCCCCCCCCCTAATCCATCCAGTCCCTCGCATCCCTAAAGGCCCGACAGTACCTCAAAAAAGGCCCCCCTCGCCTCCCGCCTGTCTGGCTTCCAGTCACAATTTTCCCTCGCCTCCTAAATAAACAGCATCCACACAGCTGGTGATCAGCATTATATTCCCTCCTCGAATCCGTCGGCATTCCTTACCTCACTCCCAAAAAGTCGAGTCGACACTTGGCGCCTCCAAAGACGACGTTTCATTGATCATTTATTGACGCGGTGTTAAATAACATTGCCACCAATCTGCTGTGACTTGATGTTCCCTGCCAGCAGTATTTATTTTCCTTTAAACATCACTTACTTTCCCAGCGAGTGCAGGGAGAACACGTGGGGCCATAAAATTGTGCAAGTTTGCATTTTTTTTTTTTTTTTACTTACACTAAGTTGTCTATTTAAAATTCAACTATTTGGATAAAACTGTAACCATTGCTGCCATCCATAAACTAAAGGAAACATTTGTTTACTGCATTGGCTGTCTTTGCTGACAGTCAGAAAAAAACAGTCATAAACAATCATCCGTCCATTATCCAAGACACGTGTCCTCATAAACAATCAGAAAAAAAACCAGTTGGAAACAGAAAAAAGCAGTCAGGAAAAAACAACGTCAGTCAACCATCGGCCTGTTATTAGGACACAAACGCCAGTTTTTGACAACAGTCAGAAGCAAACCCCAGTGTTCCCAGCAGTATAAAAAAACACACACATCAGAAACAGTCTTTGCCAACAGTCAAATACCAATATTCCAAGCCAACAGTCAGAAACAAACACCAGACATTGAAAATAATCAAAAGGCACAACAGTCAGAAACACTAAAATCTTAATCAACAACTTGACAAAAATCTTAGACTTTTTGAAGAATTAAAAACAAGCAGATCAGAACAAATCCTCTCTACCAACAGTCAGACACAAATCGGAGCCCCTACTTAGAGTTGGAACAATCTTCACCAATGGTCCAAAACAGACAGAGATAACCACGGGTCATTGCCAACAATCAAACGTGACAAACCAAAACCAGCAGAAACACAAGCGTCCGAGAGCCAATCTTTGCCAACAGATGCGTCAGTCATAAAACGCTTTACCGACAGTCAGCAACAAACGCCGGTCGTCACCAAAAATCAGAAACAAACAACATTATATTTCCTTTAGAGTTGAAGCTCAATTCAAACACCCCTGTGATTATTTAATCCTCAACTGAACAACAACAAGAAAATTGCACATACATTTTCCAATCGGGAAAAAAATCAGTTTGAAATCTGACCAATGCGATTTTCACCCGGTGTCCTGGAACTGATTATGTACTCGCGCATTTTCTTAAGTTCAGTACAACTGCCAACATATGCAGTCCGAAAGTTTGGAAAGTATATGGATATCTGCAAAAAATCACACTGAGTAGGCCAACTTTAATCAGGCCACGTCAGTGCGTGTGTGTGTGTGTGCGTGTGTGTGTGTGTGTGTGATCGCTCTTCTTGTGTTTCAAAAAGGAGGAAATCTGAGAAGCGCAAAGAGAACTTCTTCCTCTGCGTCTGCGACCACCCTTTTCTGTGCCGGCTTGAGTCATTTATCTTTATCAGGACTTATCTCGCCGTGCGGCTTGGAAGAGTTTCCGACACAAGATCAAGTTTGGCCCAAGTTAACTGGTCATTATTCAGAAAGATTCGAACTTTAGTGTCTGGATTGTGACTGAAACCCACATTTTGGCATTTAAGCACCAAATAGATCCCCAATACTTTTTTAAAACGCCTTCTCTGTTTTACAAACCAACTTCAAAACACTAGCGCTACGTTGAAATCTTAAATTGGAAGGGTATTGATTCAAATTTCTCAAATTGATTCGATTCGATTCATAAGAGTTCGATTCGATTTTTGATTCACTTTGATTGATTTTTAGATTTAATCAAGGATTTCTCGCCGTACCAAGTTTCCTTTTATATAGAAGGCATTCTCAGAAGAACCAATGTCGCAATTAGTACAAACTACTTGCTGTAACTTTGTGCATTGTTAAAAATATTAATAGTTGCATGAAGAATTGAAGCCCATTGATTTAACATGACCTGATCAAAACCATAAATACATCTGCTTGTTGGCGCTGACTTCACTGCTTCCGCCATTTTGTTTTGATACGCTTCTTTCACGTAGTGACAAGATCTCGCTCGACGAGTGAAGTCACGTAAATTCATGGGAGAAAAGACATTATCCATATATGGTTTTATGAATCGATATTCGGCTCTAAAAAGGATTCAAACTGATGTTGATTTTTTTTTTTTTTTCAAATTAGAAACCTTAACCAGTGAAACTCAAATAAAGTCTTTAAAGCTATATTTGAAGCACTAACCCAGACTTGCGGCACTAATTTGGAACCCTAACCCCAAAAAAATCCTCTGCCTTCCTGGTCAATTCCAACCGATCAAAGAGTCCAATCGTCAGACCTCCGCCAAGGCATGAAAAGTGGCAAAAATTTTCTGGTTTCTCATTGTCTGTATTTGTCTTGAATATACTCAATGTTCACTTTGTTTGACTTTGTGCCTCGTCTTAAGTTAATCAAAAACCTCTCAGGGAAACACGGTGTGTGTGTGTGTGTGCGTACACGTCCTAATAAAAGCAAAATAAGCGCTCCATTCTATTTTCATTTTTAATCAGATGGCGTAAAAAAATCATCTCTGTGTGGCGTCGACGAATGAATAAATGTGGATTTTTCATTACTTAACGTGCGCGAATGTACATTACTAAACCCCCCCCCCTCCTCACTAAGCACCTTCATTTTGTGTGTGCGCTGTAAATGGTTGTGCATCTGTGTATCATGGCAGCTTTTATGCGCTGGCGACTGCGTCCTAAATTATTTCCCAGACGTGATGAATGCATTTTTGTCACATATTTCCCAGCAGGCCGCCATAAAAGGAAGGAGGAGGTTTGTTTGGCGCGTTCGGGAGGCAGCAGCGTGACTGGTGCATGCTGGGATATGAATGGATGTCGTTCTGTTGTTGTTGAGTACTCGCTCAGCTCGGTCACATGGAGGCTTTGTCACGTCTCAAAGTGAAAAGCTGGAGTCTGGAGCCTGATTGAATCAACAAGTGCTGCACACTTGAACATTAGAAAATGAAACTCGAGTCCTGGATTGAAACCCAAACACTTGCTTGTAACCCTGATTTGGAGATTGTACTCTTGTTTAAATCCATAAAGCAGTCCTGATTCTGATTTTGTTTAGATTTGTTTTCATTTCATAGTCGAGTTTTCCCATGCGCCTTTTTGTCTCCCTCTTGATGTGGATCCCAATCATAGGCTTGGATACCTAATTTGAAATGTAAACCTCATTAGAAACCCGAACCGTTGTTTCAGACCCTACCCCTGGCTTGAAACCCAACTTAATTCCATGATCCATGATCCTGACTCAAAATGTTTTTTTGGAACATGTAACGTTATTAACTCATTCACTACCAGCCGAGTTAAAAAAAAAAAGAAAAACGTCTTTAGCCGTCAATGGCAGTAAATGAGTTAAAAACCCTAATTTGAATCATTTTTTGAAACCCTCACCTAGGTTATAAATCCTAATTTGAAACTCTACCCTGGACTTCAACCATAAACTTTGAAACTATACTTGAAACTCGGCTTTTAAAACCTCTAAACTTAGTTTGAAACCTTACCCCTGAATTAAAACCTGACCCAAGTTTCAATAACCCTTGCTTGAAACCCTAATTTGTTTGCCCGAGCCCCAGTATGAAACTCTCATCGTTCCTCCCCTCACTGTTATTTGCAACCTTAAACACGGGCTGACTTAAAACCCGACTTTGAAATTGCGATCTACGTTTGCATCTGTTCATGTTGCTGCCAGTCAGCCACATTAAAAAGCATGAAGTGCTCATGATGAGTTATCAGGAGGCCAATTAGCAAACGTTTGACACGCTTCAGACCATCGCATTTCAATTCAAGACTCTTACGAAGCGCTAATTACTCAAACGTGCTTTTCTAACGCTAACGCTTTGAAACTCTTTAGGGGCAGCGACCCGAGCAACCACTTCATTCTTAGCGTAAAGCTGTAGTGGGTAAACTAGACTTGTGGAATACTCCTATTTATTTTACTGCATTTATTTTAATCGAGTCACGTAATGTTTCATGCTTTTTCCCTCAATTTGGCTTAATCAAATGTACTTATTTATTTACTTCTCATTAATTGTTTAATTGATTTTATGGAAATACATATATATAAGATTTGTAGAGTAAATATTTAACTAAACTAAAATTATTAACTAAAATTATTCCAAACTAATTATTTTATGTTTATTAATTACGTATTAATGTGTTTGTAAACTATTGTAATTGTTACATTTTAGTAAATAAAAGGGCAATACTTTAGTTAGCTTTGGAGTTTTTTTTTTTTTCTCACAGACAAGAAAAAAATCTAGTGAAGAGCAAAAAAAAACTCTTACCATGCTGACTTGTTAAATTAATTAGGAATTTTTAAATATAAAATGTATCTTGGACATATCTAAAAAAATTATATATATATATATATAAGAGCAGAATGTATGCTTTAATTTTTTTAAATAATGCATTTTAAATATTTTGGGGAATCAAAAAATGTTGTGTATATCCACATTTATCTATGCATGTATGTATTTCTGATTCTGATTCTGATTTCTTCCTCATCTACATCTAAGTATGACCTTGCCCATCTGCCTGTTTAAAAAATCCACTTGTGTCCCTTGAGCAACCCTGGCCTCGAATGTTAAGAAAGTCAAAAATCAAATCAATGCAAGGAGCATCAACTGAGGCACAGTGCCGAGAAAAATTGGAAAGTGTGCGTGGGCGAGAAGCCGGTCGGACCACATCCAAGAGACGATGTAAAGAAAACGGCCGGAGTGTAACAGCTAATGAATCCGCACTAAAGGTCAACTTCTGAAGTGTTTTCTCTGTGAAAAACAGCCGGTCGACGACGCCCAGCTGCTCTCGCCCTCTCTCTCTCTCTCTCTCTCTCTCTCGCTCGCTCCTCCTCCCATCGCTCTCCAAGGGCGGGCGATGAGTAAACTTTTAATAAATGGCTTATGACAGCACTTTGCTGAAACATTGGATCAGCAAACATGATGAGTTGTGAGGCAAAATGCTTTTTCCTCGCCATGCAACCTGCGTGCTGGGCTGCTTGTGGGATCAGTTTTAGCCTCAAACTGATCCCGCAGGCACAAAGTTTGAGCAGGAAAATAGCAAGTCAAAATGTATACATTAACCCTTTACTCATTTGCTGTCAGCCATTTTGAGTCCCACAGAATATCGTGTTGTGCGATAATATAAAGACCAAGCTCACCAAAAGAAATAGTACACTCTCTTCTTTAACCCCGCCCCAAAAGTGTTTTGTATCTGCCTTTTTTTTCTTTGGTTTAGTCATCAGCAGTAGAACTTGCATTGGTTTCACCACAACATGGGTTTCTGACCTAAAGATGAAAAAATGATTTTTGTGAAGACAAACATGTCAAGCAGACGCTGGAGGATGACGACTTCCTGTCGTTACCGCAGTAAGGAGCTGAAATGTATATAAAAGGAGACTAAGGGCAGCAACATGATAGAACAATACAGGAGAGTGGAGATTCTGGTGAGCAAGTGTTTACTTCTCGACAGCTGTTGCGAAGGTGTGCGCCTGCAATTTATCCGAGAGGAGTCGAAGGGCAGGAAAAAAACGTGCACAGAGAACAAGAGTCTCTTGTATTTACCTCCTGTAGTTGCTTTTGGTGATGTAATGAGCTGTTATTTACCTGGGAGGAGACTAAGGGCAAAAAACAGTGATGCTATAAAGGGGTTAATCAATACGGGTCTTTTAGAAATGACATCACTGAGGGCAGTGAACAAATGGCGTAATCTATTAGAGTGGAGACTGGAGAATGAATCTCCTGGACTACTACTGTGGGAGTTTTATCTTGGAGGAGACTGAGGGCAGAAAGGAAACTAAGCACTGCGCAAGAGTGTAGACTGCGGAGGGCAAGGGTCTCGTGCATCTCTCTCTTTCTAATGGCTGCCAGGATGGCCGAGTGGTCTAAGGCGCCGCGTTCAGGACCCAGTCTCCCCAGGAGGCCTGGGTTCGAATCTCGAATTTCCCCATTGTGGGACTAATAAAGGCAATATTATTAAATAGCTGTCCGTCTGTTACGGCTGTTTGCCTCAGAAAGGAGAAGATTTTTATCCAGCAGGAGAATGAGGGCAAACTTGAATCAGCGATGCCAGAGGTCCGCGACGCTTTCCTTCAACAAATAAAAATAACACACATCTCCCGGCCCTCACTGGCTAACTGCTTTATTTTTTCCCACGCTTGTAAATCAGATCACGAATTACATCACACTCTGATTCATGTTGGTCAAGTTTACATTTTTGGAAACCTTGACACTGTCTTAAAACCCAAATTCAGAACCCTAACCTTTGTTTGAAACTTTGACTTGGGACCCATCAGAACTATCTTAAACGGTCAGCTTAGCATTTTAAATGTCATTTGAAACTCCTAACCGATGCTTCAAGCCCTGATTTGAAATGTGACCCGTTGTTTGAAACCTTAAAACTCCTCATTTTGAACCCGAACACAGTCATCAATCCGGATTTTGTACCAAACTCTTTAAAACTACTATAAGCTGTGCTCCTAGCCTTCATGTGAAACACTTTTTGAAACTCCAACTTGGGTTTGAAACCCTGTGGACCTAATTTGAAATCCTATCCCTTGTTTGAAAAGCATGCTAATGCTAAATACAGTAGTTGCTAGTTGACTCGTCTTTGCTAGCCATTGTGACAGTTTGGTCACATTTATGATGGCTAAGGAAGTCATTTCGTTCTTCATGGAACTTGATTTAGTCGTAACATCTCATTTGAAGAATGTTGTCATTAAAAGAGAAAAAGAGGAAATATGTAGTGTTAGCTTTGATTAGCGTAGCTTCTATTATCATGACGCCTAATAAAAATCCATCTTCTCTCCCACTTTCTGAACTCTGGGTGAATGTTAAACGCTGACGTTTCATTGATGAGATGAACCTTTATTGCCGAGAAGTGATGTGAAATGGCGACTATTTTTTACTTTTTTACTGCCGCTTTTGACATTCTCCTCATGCTCGTTAGTGGAAAGACTGTGGCAGATTGATTGACTCAGTCAGGGAGGAGACAGGCCGCCAGTCGGAATAACTCTGCAAAGATTCCACGGCGTGAAACAAATATGTTACCCAGATGACTTTGGACACGTTGCTGTCAGTGTGCACTAATTTCCACGTAAGACAATAAAACATTTTGGAGATTTTTTAAAACTATTTTTTGTAAATTTGGCAATTTTGTTGTATTCATTCAAATTTGATAACAACACCCTTTTGTGCGGTGCAAGTATAAAAGACACTTTTTCTTTCATTAGAAACTGATTTTAAATACATTTTCCTCTAAAAAATTCAAACTAATGATCAAATAAAAATTGAATCGCCATTCAATGTGACACTAAGAAATAGCTATGCACGCCAATTACAATTTAAAAAAAAATCATTTACTAACCATATAATGTTTTTTAATAATGTAATAATAATTTTAATAAAAATGTAACTAATATATATATATATATATATATATATTTTTTTTTTTTCTTTTTTTTTTAAATTCTTTTACAAGTGCTACCACAGCATGTATTAAGGTTCACATGTGCACACACACACTCAAACTAAAGACACTGTACATAACCATCACTGGTGAGTTTGCATCCCAGAAAATTACATGGCGTTGCGTTTTGAAACATCAGCGTAATGATCCGTTACTTTCCAATAACAGAGCCACGATGCCCAATGCGTTCTCACCACCACTTCTTCCAATGAAACGTCAGAGCCGAGGACTCGATGTGACAATGTAGATGGAGAGGCGGCGGAGTAATGATGCACACAAGACGAACCAACGCTTCCGTCCTGCTGTTTGTCGTCTCCTTAGGAGAAAAAAAGGGCCACTGTAGTTTGGTGAAAGAAGACAGACGCAGGCATTAAATGTCTTTGGCAAGCAGAAAAATTGAGAAAATGGAGGCAGTGGACAATGGACTTAACTATTTGAAAAAGAAAAAAAAAAAAAAAAAAAACCTCTTTGCACACACATTCTTTCAGATTGCGAGAATAAACAGAGCCTAAAAGCGTCAAGTTAAAAAAAAATGTTTTAAAAAAAAAAAGAAATTAAATGTTGATTTGCTGTCTTAAATGATAAATTCATGTACATATGTTGATATATTATTTGTTAATATATAACGATATATTGCAATATATTTTGGCCCACGGATGATTTACGATTGAGAATCTGCAACATTTGATGCTCGTGTCGTGATATGGCATTGTGATCTATATCAATCCAATATTTTGTACCGCTGATAAATTCCAAATCATATTCAGACTTTTACAAGAGCCAAGAGCGAAACGGCTCGTAAAAAGTTATAATCTTGTGTCGCGGCGATGCAATAAAAAAAAAAAAAAAAGCATGTCTCTTTGAAAATGATGACTTCTTTTTATATGGAACAAAAAAATGAAACGCATTTGCAGCTTCTTTGCTTTAATGATAAATAATAATATAATTGTGCTTTTAATATTTTGTCCCGCTGATCAATTACATGTGAATGTTGACAGTCATGACATGGAAAAAAAAAGATTACAGCTTCACATATGTGGGTTTTATCGTGCGCCAACCAAATTGCTATTTGGCTCTCGTATAGATGAGAAAATCAATCGAATAGAATTATGCTATATTGCAACTATCAATAAATAATATTTAAATATCCCTAGGTGATTCATCTGTAATGAATTGTTCATTTTCAAACTTGTAACACTCTTTCAAACTTTACTTTATTGTTTACGGATCGTTATCAGTGATTTAACTTCAAAGAGTCAAAGAATTAAAAAAAAACAATTTCCATTCTTGTCGAAAAATCCAATTTCAACACTAATATTACTCCCTATTTCACCATTTACTGGGTAGTGAGTCGAAATCCATAAAGCGGTGAAAATGAAAATGACGCCGGGGTATTGAAGTGGCAAGCCGGTCATTCGGAATGCCGCTGCACGTCAATGCGGTTTACCTCCCGAGAGATTCTCATGGGAACAAAAAGCAAAGTGGCATTTTGGCTCCTTCCAGTCAAGACTGATGCTTGAATTAATCTTTTTCTTTCTATTTTTTTTTTTCTATATATATAATCGTCTGCTGCTGCAGAATTTTTCACAGCTCTGGATGGACCTGTCAGAAAATAAAACGGAGTCGCTAAAGCACAGAATCCACCAGGAAGCCAAAATGTTTGTCGTCTCAGACCGATGACAATGATAATGCTGTCTGGAATTTGGTGTTTTGCCATCACCAACAATAGACCTTTTAGAAATACGACTCGTGTAGACTTTCCAAACTTTTTTTTTTTTTTTAATCTGTTTTTTGTTCTTAATCCTCCTGTCGAACATGAATATTATTTTTGCACCTTTATCCAGAAGTTTCATCAGGTTTCTGATTAGTTGGAAATGACTTTCAAAGCGTATGATACACTACAGCTTTATTTATAGTACTGTATATACAAAACCGCCCTCCCTTGACTTGAGTGCACCATTTTATGAATTTTAGAGTTCAGATCAGTTTTTATTTATTTATTTTTTGCTTTGTAAGCTGAGTTGAAAATAAAACATCTGTGTCTCATTCCTTCATGGCCATATAAAAATAGCCCAGATTGATTTTTGCTCATAACTCCAGACAAATAAAAATCTAATTGCACCACTTTACTGGAGCATGTTTCATTTGTTGTTTAAAAACTATTTATTTATTTATGTATTTATTTATATATATATATATATGTATATATATATATTTATCTATCTATTTATTTATCTATTTCTTTATTTTTTAGATAAAAATATAACAAGCTTTGATGCGGAAATGGGCTACTGTCGCTTCACATGAATTTTTTTAGATGGTAACTTTTGTCTCAACTACATAATAAAATTAAAATGATCTTTTTTTGTTTTAATTTTTTATTCTATTTTATTTTTTTAGCCTAATACAGATCCACGTCAATGGAAACGCACCAAAACAAGCAGTCATGGTCTAGCCATTATCACCCCACTTTTTCCGCCCATAGTTATTTATTTCTGTACTTGTATGATAAACTTGTCAATGACTGTAACTGTGCCGCTCTCAGCTCCATTAATTTCCCGGCGGGAATAAATAAAGTTATCTGAATCTGTCGAAAGTGGATGAAGAAGCCAGATGAGGAAAATGAATAAGAGGAGAAAAAGAAGCCAGTTGTCGGCATCTGTGGTTCCGTGTAAAGAACGCGCTCTGCCTGCTAATGATGTGCGGTTAATGTACACCTTCGGCAACGTTATAAGTAACTGCTGCCTCATGTCGTGTACACACACACACACACACACACACACGTGTTTAATCCTGACTGGAGTTAAATGGTGCCTCTTCATTATGTCTGCATAAATATTCCGCATTAGATTGTTGACTGAGGGCCACCTTTTAATGCCGTTTTGCTGCCAGGCTGCGTACTTCTGATATACGGCTCCCTGTGATCCGTGCACACGGCTCAGACAAGCGGCCCCGTTTTGTCGCAGCTATTGCATTCATTTCCAAAATGGACCTAAGAATTTGGAACGGCTTATAAACATGATTACACGGCACGTATACACCGATTTGTTTCAGCACTTTCCAGCAAACTTCCCGGTTGTCATTGTTGGAGGGAAATTGATGACAAGACGCAAATGTTCTGAGCTGATTTTACACAGTAGGTGTCAGTTCTCATTTACAAATTAACACCCATTTATGGGTTTTTTTCTATTTCCAGGTGCATTTCAAGTGGCATATCTGACAAGGTTGTGATAGCGTCAGCGCGGACCAAATCTCCGGAGTCTCCCGTGTTTACGGTGAGTCCGCTAACCCGAGTCAGTGCACCAAATCTTCTGAGTCTGCAGAGAGTTTTGCAAACTTGAATTGATCAAATGAATGATCTGAGTCTAATGAAATTAGTAATTCAATAAGGTCAACTGATTTTTCTGAATTTGCTGTTTCCGGTGAGTCGGAAACCTGATTCAATCAGTTCAATGGAATCATCTGAGTCTTCGGTGTTTCCTGTTAGTCTGCTGGCCCCGGATCAGCGAACTCATCTGAGAGTTGTTTGCATTGAGCCCGCTAACCCGAACTGATCTACCAACCCCAGTTGAGGGGTGCTTTCGGGAAATCCATTTGTCTGGTTCAAGTCAGTGAAATAAAATCATGAGTCCACTAATTTGAATTTATCACCCGATTCATCGGAGTCTTTTGTTTCCTACTGAATCAGCTAATTTAATTCAGTAAGTCAGATTTTTTTTTCCAGTAAATCCGCTAAACCGTGTCAACCTCCGAATCCAATCGAATCATCTGATTCGTGTCAGTGAACCAAATCGTCTGAGTTCATTTGCTTGAAACAATGGGCCGAATCCAACTGATTCATCGGAGTCTGAGATGTTTCCGGTGAGTCTGTTAACTTGAGTTTGACTCTACTGCGTGTCTGGTGAATCCGTGAAATTGTTAGTGAACCTTAATAACAGCCAATCAGAAGATCCGTATGATCTGGTTAATAAAAAATGTGGATTGTGATTCAGTACAATGATTCAAATCATTTAAAAAAAAAAAAAACGCTGCCTTGACGATCGCAAAATCAAATTGTCTGAGATCCCCATTTCGGTCACTGAACGATAAATTCCCCACCCCTACACTTTGGTTTATCACCCAGAAACTGACAAGAAAGGCCAGTAAACTCACATTTGAAATGCCTTCAGATCTCGCCACTCGTGTGTACCGATGACCGTCACCTTGACACACATACGCAGTGCACTTGCCTGCGATAAGACGACACGCCGTGTTAACATGTATATTGAAAAAAAAAAAACAAAGCGCTTATCTGGAGCCTCTTCTTCTTCTAGTATGAAGGTCACCGCTGCTATTAGGAGGGTTCGGGTACACGCGCTACACATTTTTATCTCATTTGATAAAGATGAGAGGTTTTGTGTACACTCGACTGTCCCCCGCGCGGGCGCATCTTGGAAAGTGTTCACGCACACACACACACGCTGACTGTGATAATGGAATTCTTTATTCATGTGCTCTTTAACATGGATGAAGTGGATGACGCAGCGGGGGAAGAGGAGGAAAAGAAAAGACGTCAAACAATAAAGCAAGAGAACAAGAACAGTCGGGGGGTGGGGTGGAGGATGAGGTGGTGAGGCGAGTAAGATGCCGATGCTTTTCAGGCCATAATGGTGCCGCACACAAAGAAACAAAGTGGCGGTGGTTGTAAACACCACCTGTGATGGCCGTGTTGTTGTTGTTGTTTTGTTTTTTTTCGCCCACACTTAGATGGTGGTTGTGTAGCATTAACTAAAACTCTCCATGGAGGGTGGTACGGTGTTTAGGCTTGGTGGCCACACGTTGGATTCCTAAAAATGCACCGATGGTTCGGTTATTTGTAAATTATTTTAAAAATAGTTTATTCTGAAAATAAAATGATTAAGTGTATTATTTAGTTCTAGATAATTATTTATGTGATCAAATATTTCTGCAACGTAGATATAAAATGTGAAATATAAAATACAAAATAATGAATATGATAAAATAAAATAAAAAAAGGTTTTAAATTGTAATAAATTAAGCAATTATTTGGTAAAATACATGTATAAAAAAATTTCAGTTTTCCATTTTTATTTATATTCAAATTATAATGAATTAAATAATTATTTATTCAAATGAATAATATTTTGCTAACATACATATTGATAACGTGAATACATACATTTTTTTTTCATTTGTTATTAATGTTTTGAGGAAATTATAATGAATTAAGCATTTATTTATTTAAATGAAATATTAAGTGTACTTGTACTATTTTCATTTTACTAATATACAATCAAGTATTTTATTAGATGAATGCATAATTATAAAATGAATGAATGGAAAATATTTTACTATATTTTTTTCACGTGTTAAATGTTTTACTTGAATGTATAACCATTCATTTATTAAATTCTGGGAATAAAAATACCTTATTTTACTAATGTTCAACCAGTCAAAACAATTATTTAAAAAGTTGAAAACAATGAATGAAATAAAACTTTTTTTTTTAAAAAAAACTATAAATGCATAGTAAAATAAAGTCCAATTCAAAAACCCATTATAGGGGAAAAAACTGCCAGAGTAACTTCTCAGCAATTTGTCACAGCTCCACCAAGAGGCATAGAGTGGGTGGGTCAAGGGTCGTTATGTTTAGTGGTGGAAGTACAATGACTATATTCTATTACAATGTCATTTTTATGTATTTTACATACAGTACACTTTACTGTTGGTAACCATGGTTACTCACATTCAGGTTCCAGGTGGGTGGATGGCAACATTAAAAAAAAGCAAAAAAAAAAAAGCTACATTGAGTGCATCAGAGAGAGAGAATTCCTTAAAATTCACTTTCACAGTTTTTCGCTGGCCACTTCCACGCAGCTGACGTCCTTTTGAGCCACATTCTCCAACGGGTCATTAAAATCTGGATTTACGCTCCAGGCAATGCACATTTAAAAGATAGTGATAAAAATAATTATTTATTTGATCAAATATTTCTGCGCAATGTGGGTAAACATGGAAAGATCTCGATAGGCAATAGTGCCGAAATCTTTTGTTTCATGATGTCAGTATAGAATGCATCATCTTCACCACCTTCGGAGTTCCATCTGCCTGTCGTGACGCATCCGATTTAACACACACACACACGCAGTAACATTTTAGACTGAGATTGTTTTAGCGTCTGGGCACATTTTGACAAAAAAAAAAGAAAAAATACATGGCACATATGCAAACACAAAATGACACCAGAGGTTCAAGTACCCTCATCTGCACACTTTTCAAATAATGTTTGGCCTCCCCCGCAAGAGCAAACGTGTAGGATGGAAGCACCTTTCATTTCGCAGGCGACTCTCTTTATCGACTGTGTCGAGCGTTTGCATAACAGCTGATTGTGTGCGTGTGTGCTTGTTTTAACTGAAGATATCCGTCAGTGGCAGTCAAGTGGTCCTCGCCGTGAAATGACTTTGTTAGCTGAAGCGACAGCACCGCATGCTTAGCTACGACTCTTATTAGGTCCGCAGAGACGCAATGTTGTAGTCGATTGGGGTAGCGAATGCGACCAAAAATAAATTTACACTAGTTATGTGTTTTCTACATTATTGTGGTTGTTTTACACGTTGTGTTTGTAGTTCCTTGCGTAGCTAACTTTCTATTAACACCACAATAGCACAATAGCTGTCGTGGTTCATTGGCGACAGAAGCGGCGTGAAAAAAGATGACTACTTTGGTCGATTTTCAGATTGCGTGGTCTACTTGCAGAATTTGCCTGACGTAAACTCAATTTGATTGAGAATACTTGATTGGTTTAGCATCTCAATCTTCACGTGTATGAAATTGGTTTCCATCCCGTACAATTTGAAAATTGAATAAATTAGTCATGTGTTCTATTGTCTCTTCAGCCACATCGCCACAGCCGCAATAATCAATGTATTTACTTTCTGAAATGATCAAAATTGTGATCAAATCCTTTAACAGTATTCTGGGCAGCCTTGACACGGCGGCGATCAATTAGGAGAGCTTACCTGCCATGTGAACAATTAAGCGTCATCATTTATCAAAGGTCCTTCAAAAATGGTGAATTAGTTCTGGCTGGTTATATTGGCACTGACATTTTCGAAGTTGACTGGCGTTCTCGAAATGTTTGAATTAGAGCAACTAATGGGCCATAAGGCAGGCTTGTCTGCAAACAGAAGGCTGATATACTGTACGGGAGCCGTAGGTTATCATATGTGTGCTTTAAGAAGTTTACTCAAAGCAGTATTATTTTTTTTTTAGCCCTTTATTTATTTATTTATTCATTTTTATTTGACCACCTCTGGGCTGTTAGTGCCACCATTCCATGCCATCATTTATTTGTTTAATCATTTAAAAAATATGAAAACGCTACAATTCCATTTTTTGGTAAATTTTAAATAAATATAATATTGGAATATTATATTACTTTTGTATTCCAAATCACATTCACATGTCAAGACTTGTACTACATATTTTTGATTTCCCCCCAAAAATTGACAATGAAATGACGAAATAAAATAAATATGTATTTTTGGACTACAAAATATTTATTATTAAATAAATCCTAAATAAATAAATGCATGAATGAAATTCTGCTGTCATGAATTTGCCTAGTGCATGCAGCAATAAAATATGGATGCTAGTTCGATTAGCCAACCAATGACCTTTTGCATTGTGTGTTAGCATTAAGCTAGCATATTTATGTGATCTGTCCAAATAAACCATATTTAATTTGGTTTAATAAAATATTTATAGAATAAAAAATATTTTTATATTTAACTTTGCATTAACTGAGCATGGTGACGCATGCCAGCGTGGCATCATTTTTTTAAGAAAAATAGAACCAGCAACTCATTACTCATATAACCAATAAATTTGGACACCTGTACAATTAAAAATCAAACAAAAGAAAAAAAAAAACACAATATTGCAATCGAACACGACGATGGTCCAGCAGAAGTGCCCGGTTCTGTTCTATGCCGCATTCCCACACTCATTCCACCTCATCCTGGACCTCCCCTCGGCAACACGCTGACATTATTGTCTCTCCAGGATGGAGACGCCTGCGAGCTAGAGTGGGGCAATATTTGTTCCCTCCTGTTGTTTAAGTGGGTCATCCATAATGGATTGATACACAGATGTGTCTACCGTGCCCCCCCCCCCCGTCCTGCTTATCCTTGCTAATACAGATAGAGACCATCCATTTTCCCTGGCTTTATTTCACACTCCCGCTTGCTCGCTGGCTCGCTGGTGTAAATTGGTCATGCATAATGGATACGCGGATAAGAACGTCAACAGCCAGAAAATGACGTACGGGATGGGGCATGGAGAACATTCCGACTCTGAACGGCCCCTTCCGTCATGTTTCCGAACCGCACCATCCCCCAAAGTTACCGTTTAGGTTTGAATTTTGTATTTCAAATTCAGCCCCCGGGCGGGAGGCCGTTTTACTTCGAAACATGGAATTTGGTCTCACACAAAAAGGTCTCAAGAAGCCATGTTATAATAGAGAGGAGGAGGTCCTCCGCACAATTTGGAAGGAGAGTGCCACTGCCAACTACTGGAGTGGATGTGCAATTACACTTCATTGTAGCACAGCGGAAAAATGTTCACTCGGTTTTGTGTCAATTGATGAAAGTAGTTTTAGGGACCCCGGGAATTTCTACGCAAATTGTGAAATTCTATACGCTCCACTCCAACTTACACGCGTACATTCACACCACTGAAGTGTACGTGAGTGTGTTTCATGTGCGAGTGAGTCAGGCATGTCATTTGCATGCAGGTCATGATGACCCTCTCTGATCTGAGATTGTCATTAATTCAAAGACCTAGTAGAGCGCATACACACACACGCGCACACGCACACGCACACTCAGAGGCCATCACATTCTAATCACTGCACCCTGCCCCTTCAATCTTTGTGTCCTCATCGTTCTTTTTGTCTTCTCCACCCTCCTCCCCCCTCCTGTCTTTGTCCCTCCTCCTCTTTCTTTTCCTTCTCCATCTTTCGTTTAGTGACATTTTCCTAATTGGGCTAAAACATCGTGTACACGCAATTTGGAGGCGAGATTCTTGCGTGGTCACCATGACTGCGGCCCGAGCGAGTCTATACCTCTCCTGACCCGGGTTATGATGGTGTCCTGCGGAATGACACCAAGGCTGCTTCATTAATGCGGCGTAATGACACGCTTCCGTGATGAATAATTGGCTCATCATTCATTTTTTGCACCAAAGCTCAGTGTCATCTGATTACTAAGTATTGCCTTTGGTGCAAAAGAAGCCCATCAAAAGACCTTTGGAATAAACTACAAACTACTCTCGGAACAAACCCAATTTAGCACCGACACCACAAGCGTTCACCCTGGCCCAACCCCAACGCCTGAGACGACAGTAACCCTAGACCTAACTTTTTTTTTTATTTAATTTTTTTCAAGTTTGGCGGGCCGGATTAAAATGTTTAATGGACCGCATGTGGCCCCCGAGCCGTAGTTTGCCCACGCTTGCTCTAACTCAACCCTTGAACCTCCTCCAACTCATTCTAGCCCGAACCAATTTTAGAGACATAATTCGACCCTCAATTCACCTTGATTTACGGAGACTAATTGGTAATACTGGCTCCTTCATTTCCATATATCGAAATCTATTTTTCCACCCATGACTGAAAACGACTTAAAAATGCTGATGAAATGAAGCGAACGTCGCAAAGAAAAAAAAAAAAAAAAGTGTATCGTGCAGATTTATAAGCGCGTAATGAGCTCCCGTGGACACCCTCTGCTTGTGAAATCAGCCAGAATAATGGCGGATTATCCGCAAAGTCGCCATCCATTGTCACAACATCTGTCTGCTCTCCTCCCTTTGTCCTCCTTTCATTTCCTACTCCTTCCTCCTCGTCGGCCGATGATGATGAATTCATAAACCTGTCGCGGTTTGCTTCCTCTCCGCCCCTCGGTTGGCCGTCGCTTATTATGCCTTTGATAAAAGCCTGTCAGATTAATTAAAGTGATTAACTGCCCGTGTCCTCACTGATAACGGACCTTCACAATTTGGATAGAGGACGTCAGTTCAAAAGTCCTCCAGCCCAAACAAGATTTGGTACAAAAGAGTCCAAACAATACTTCCTATAAGGGCCGTTTGGTACATTCTCTGTACACGTCATTAGCATAGCGTATATCGTCTCGTTAGCATATTTTCTATCAGCTTTCAAGTCGGGGTTAGTTTTTCAAATTATGATTTGGAAATTAGGCATGCAAACCACGGTGAGTGTTTCAAATTAGTTTTAAAACCGGGCGAGGGTTTCAAGCATCAAGACAGGGTGAGGCTTGTATTTTTCCAACCGTGTTTTGTTTTTGTTTTTTTCCAACAAGGGTAAGGTTTTTAAAACATGGTTTACGATTTCAAGGCGGGTTTATGGTTTCAAGATGGCGTTAGTATTTCAAATTTGAGATTGAAGCCAGGGTTGGGGTTTGAAAGTACTTATTCAAGACGGTGTTAAGGTTTCATTAGATATTAAGACTCTCAAGGTGGGGTTATTGTTTCAAATTGATATATAAGATATAAAAGTATTTATCATGGGTTCATATTTCATCTTCAGGCATTAAGGTCGAGCTTGAGACGTAATTAACAGATACCAGCTCCAGAAGAAGTAAAAAAAAAATAAAAAATAAAAAATATCAATGCAGGTAAATTAGAAAAAAAGGCAGGTAGGGAGAACTAGTGCGGCAGTCCGACAAGCGAAGCAGGCAGGTCACAAAGTCCACACCGCCCGAGGCAAACAGAACCTCTGGACGCCAATGAAAAAAAAAAATTCCAGAATCAGGTGGATTTAGCTGGATTTATGTGAAGCTGGCTGGCAAAAGGGAAATCCTCATATGGCGCCCATAGTGGCACACAAAACACAATTCATTTTGCAAGATTTTATTGATCCAACAGCGAGGACATTCACTTAGACAATATTTTTTTTTAACCAGTCTTTGGTTTCAAGCTAGGGTTAGCATTTGGAAAAAAAAATTTGGGTCAGGGTGAATTTCAATTAGGGTTAGGGTTTAAAGTCCAGGTTGGGGTTTCAAATCGGGATTTGGTTTAGTATTTCACAGTATTTAGAAAATAAAACATGAATAAGGTTTATTCATTGAATTTTTTTCAAGTTCGGAGGGCCGGATGAAAACGGCCCCCGGGCCGTAGTTTGCCCACACTTGGTTTAAAGGCTTTTAAATGAAGGATTCAAGCCAGGTTCAAAGTTTCAAAATAAGATTTTAAGACAAGATCGGGTATTTAATTAGTGTTTGAAGCACCTGCACAATGTGAGGTGATCCTATTGATTGCGCAATCATTTGTATCAAATTTCACCAACGCCTCCGTCAATGTCTACTGAAATGGAGCTTTATGATCGGTAGAACATCCTAATCAAGTTGTCTTGTATTGAATCTCGCCATCTTGTGCTGGTGCACCTAATGTTGCAGCCACTTTTAAAGGGAGTCACTTCTAAAGAGTCACTTTAAAAGAGCTATTCATCACGTTGATAAACTCTCGCAAGCACCACTGCTCGCGCTATTGAAGGCAACAGCTTCGCATTACCTCAAATACAAGCCAGTGTTTCGGATTCAATGACCTTTTTTTTTTTTTTTTATTTCAACATGTTTTTTTTTGTGGTTTAAAGCATGCGGAATGTTTATCTCCTGTTGCGATGTTCATTTATGAGCACTATTTGGTCGTTTGTAGCAGCATTTATGCAGACAAATAAGCAGCTGTGGCCTCACGCTGGGAAAATAATTTCGTCACCAACATCACAAGAGATTAAACTGACAGTAATCTTCTGGTGACAAAGAGAAGTCGATCGCTGAGTGGTGTAATCGCAACACTTGTTGCTGTTTTCTTTTGGGAACATCCCTGGAAATGGACACTTAAAAAAATGGTTTAATTTACTGAGTTTTATTTTGTCAAGTGGTTGCACTAAATAAAATAATTTGGATTCAGATATGTTATTTTTAGATGGAGATTATATTTGAAAAAAAACTACTTCTGGGTACAGATTATTTTATTTCATGCAAAAACTTTTTTCGGCGTAAAATCGCTGATTCAAACAAAAATGGCCGACATCCTGCGACTTTCCTTGTCTTGAGGCCGTTTTGTGAGGACACGCCTGCCAAAATTGGTGAGCATTTGAGAATGGAAAATCCCTCAAATTGGTGATTTATTCAAGCTAATAATGGAGGAAACTAAACAATTTCAAGAGGGTTCGTAATAAGAATGTGTGCAGTCAGCCTGCAGCTTTCTAAAAGGTTTCTTTCTCCTTCTAATCACATTCCTACTTAGGTTCCCTTATGCCTCAAGTGTTCCAGTTGCCACATAACAACTGACCTGATTTGCATAATTGGTCGTAATGAATCCGCGGCGCAGCATTGAGGTGAGCCGCGCGTATGGTTTTGTACACTTTAATAATTAAGGCGCTATTTCTCCATTGTGCATGAACAATGCTAGTTTGATGTCAAAGAGCTTTATTTCATTGCGCTGCCAGCGGTGGTCGGGAGTAGCTGAGTACAAATTCTTAGTTACTGTGCTCCAATAGATTTTTTTTTTAGTTATCTGCACTTTATTTTTCGGATGACTTTATTTTTTTTTTGTTTTTAAATGATGACAGTAATAATGCATTCGATGAATTGATTTAATTCAGAGAGTTGCTGATTGGCTAATCGATGGGTTCGATCCACGCTGATTTCATATTTATGAATGAAATATGATGACATCCATCACACTTTTCAACGGAGCACCTAATCTGCTTGCCTGTGCCTGGATGAAATCCACCCAAATTGCGCCACAACTTAGACCTGATTTCCCCGTGTCTAAAGTCCAGTCTACGTTCTGTCACCAACTCGATGTGTAACAGAAAATGCCCTCGGTCCAGCGGAACGTCCGGCGAGGCGCAAAGCGATCTGCCATATTCCTGAACATAGTCAACTGGACATCCGGCGGAAGCTCTCGTGCAACTGTCGACAAAAATTGGCCCTATCGTGCTTGTTGCAAACTCATGTCTATGTAAGGGAATTTAATTTAATCAGCATTTCTAATTTTACTATATTTGTTTTTATTTAGTTAACTTTACTTTAACTTACTTACAGGGTGTGAGTACTTTTGCGCGTGTGTGTGTGCGTGCGCGCTACATATGCAACGAGTGGGTGCCGGTTGCTGAATCTTAAACACACTCACCTCCTCCTCATCTTCATCCTGGAGGTTGTATCTCTTTATTGCAGCGTGTGCTTGATATATTCATAAAAATTCAACATCCAAGCCCGCATTAAGCATGTGCCGCGGCGGTAATTGTTTTCATGCAAACACGCAGCAGTCCCTCCGAGGCCATAGAGGAAGAGGAAGCCTCGCTCGTACTCAGATGCCAGCTGCTCCTTCAAATGGGATTTTAGAAAGAAAAAAAAAAACATAATGAGATAAAGCACTCGGCTTTAATTGTGTGTTGCCAGAGAGCACATTAAATGCCATGGCCTCCTATGGGTATATATGTGTTTACCTTATAGAGTGAGAGAGAGCGATGTCTAATCTTCTGGGCGCGCTGGAGTGGAAAACCCCATCTGCAGTTTTACACGGTGGTTTAGCATGGAGTCGCTACAATCGTATTAACGATTCTCAGCGTCTCCGATCGATTAATGAGTCATTAAGAGGCGGGACGAGCAACCAGGTATTGTTGCTTGATCCCGCATCGGGTGACGCTGCTAAATGCGAGTCAAGCTGGACAATTGTGGAAACACAGTGGATGACGATATATCTACCGGCACGCTACAATGGAAAAACGGTAACAGTAGATTGGATTTTGATGCGCAACATACAACATGCTTTACTGTATTCTGTTTTATTGAACCACGAAAACGTGTTGCGTTTGTCAAGGAAGAAGCAGATTGAAGGATTATTTATTGAAGTTCAGGTTTTCTCTCAAGATTTGGGTTTTAACTCATTCACTGCCAGCATAGGTAAAATTCCGACGTATAAATCCGTCAATGGGAGTGAATTATTTGGGTTGGGATTTCAGATAAGGTTTTTAAACAGGATTAGGGTTTCAAGTCTGGGTTTCATTTCAAGATTTGTGTTTGTTGTGAAATGTGCTGTATAAATAAAGTTGTATTGAATTGTATTGTATGAGGTTAGAGTTTCAAGAGAGTGTCATGGTTACAAATTAGTTTTTGAAGCTAAAAATCGTCTTTGAATTAAGGTTATGTAATCGAAAGCTTCAAAACGGGATTGGGGTTTAAAACCAACATGAGCGTTTTCGTCGGGTTTGAAGACGGAGTTTCAAGACAGGATCACCTTTTCAAATTAGGGTTGAAACCCGAGATTGTTTTTTTCAATTAAGGTTTGGGTTTAGGTTTCAAGCCTGGTGGACGGTTTAATCTCTCAATTTTGAGCCTGGGCTCCGATTTCCAGCCAAGATTGTGGTTTTAATTTGCCTTTCAAGCCACATTGAAAGGTTTCAAGCTAGCGTTGAGGTTTCTGGAAGTGAATCTTGAATTCTTAACAGCAGGATTTGCTGCCTTCTCTTTGGATTGCGCTGGTGTACCTAATGCTGTGGTGGGCATAAAGCAAACATGCGCTTGTTTAAACAAGAACATCTCCCTGACATACATTGTTTAAACTCCAC
Organism: Idiotropiscis lumnitzeri; assembly: GCF_059441095.1. NCBI lineage: Eukaryota > Metazoa > Chordata > Actinopteri > Syngnathiformes > Syngnathidae > Idiotropiscis > Idiotropiscis lumnitzeri. The sequence continues at coordinate 5,416,445 of NC_142399.1, read as the reverse complement.
TGAAGCTCCACGACGCGGCAAAGCAAAACAAGCCTTTCACAAGGTTTAACTTCACCTGAGACAGCCTCAATGCTTTATTTGGCTCCACCGGGAAACTCGGCACGCATACACGCGCGCACACGCACACACACGCGCGCGAACACACCTCTTACCAAAGTCTACAAAGACCCTGAAAGCCTTTTAACAAGTAGGGGGAAGTGAAAAAGTCTGCACGTTTTTTTTTTTTGGGGGGAGGGGATTTTTTGTTCTTCTTCCCACAAGTCGAACGTGGGAGACGCGTCAAGTCAGTCGGTGGCGTGCAACTGGTTCAAAAAGTCCTGCCGGAGCGTGGGTGACACGGCATAACAATCCTCCTCTCTGTTTCTGTCTGTCAGTGTCAGCCGCTGACGAAACCCGGGTGAGACGAGCCCCTGACAGCCCCACAAAAAGAGCCCTCTGTTTTGAAAGCGCTTATCGTTTTTTTTTTGGGGTGGCGGGGGGGGGTGAAGAAAACGAGGGCCTTGTGTGTCTCTAAGTGGCTTCGTAAATGCGCAAGGCATACGGTGAGTGACAGGTGGTGAGATGAGGGGAGGGCGTTTGTTTGGGAACGCGGATTGACTGATGACGAGAGCATCAACGCCACGTACTTTTTGGTCTTTAAAAGTAAGACTGAGATTTCAGCCATTGTCGGGAACACAATGCTTCTCAGATTTGTTGTAGAAAAAAATATATAAATAAATAATAATTAAATAATTGCTGCTTGATTTTATTTTTAAAGCCAGTGAAGCACGATGAATATCATTGTCACAAAACTGCACGTTTCGCATCATGGTTTCAAGCCAGTGTTTAAGTCTCAAAACAGGGTTTTTACATATGGATAAGGTTTCAAATCAGGGTTTCCAACCACAGTTAGGGCTTCAAATTAAGGTTTCAAGCATTGGCTTGTCTTTCCAAAAGAAAAATCAATTGAGGGTTGGGGCTTGAAGGTTGAGATTTGAGTCAAGGTTAAGGTTTCAGATTAAGGTTTCAAAATAAAGTTGGGTCTTGATGGTACGGTTTTAAGACGGTTAAAATTTTTGTTTCAAGATGGGATTTGGATTTCAAAATCGGGTTTCTATTTAGCGTGAGGGATTCAAATGAGGGTTTCAAACAAGCGGGTGTCAAGCCCTGGTTATGGTTTCGAGAGAGGTGTAGAACTTTAAATTGGGGTTTCAAGCCTCGGTTGGGTCTTGAAGGTACGGTTTCAAGACTGTCTTTATGGTTTGGATAGGTGGAGGGTGGCTTTGCTGTTGATATTACAGATCCTGAACAGCACACAATGTACAGACTTGCGTTTTTTACATAAGAGATAACTTCCATTGGAACGTGCGCAATTTTTTTATTTTTTTTTTGAAACGCCGGCATTCATTTTGCTTCTATTATTAAAATGTAGTGAGTGCCAAAAGAAGTGGACTCAATAAAAAAAACTAACATTAATACAGATATTGCTCTCCAGTTTGAGTGAGATTAAAGTCATTATTGTTTTATTTCCGCCGCCAAGCGAGCACTTATGATTTGATTGTCCTTTAATGGCTGCTTATTGAGCGGAGGGATGAAAAAAAAAAAAAAACCGACCAATTTATGGTTGCAAAGTAGGATTTCAGAGTTGGGTTTTAAGCCTGGTTTTGGGTTTTAATTGAGGGTCAAACCTGTTTCGAGACAGAATTAGGGTTGCCAATTGGAATGTTAAGAAAGGGTTAGGGTTTCAAATTAGGATTTTGAACCAGTGTTAGGGTTTTTAAACATGGGTTAGAGTTTCCCAATTCAGGTCAGGTTTCAAACACCTTTCAAATTTGGATATGAATCCTGATTTAGGGTTTTGAGAAAGCATAAGGATTCCAAATTGGGGTTTATAGATAGAGGTAGGGTTTCAAAGCCAGGGTTAGGGTTTCAGTGAACAATTACGGTTTCAAGATAGGAATAGGGTTTCAAGTTAGGGTTAGGCATTCAAATTGGGTTTTCAATTTGGAGTGTCAAATCAGGTTTTGAATTTCAGAATCTTGTTTAAATCCATGTTTAGCTTTTAAGATGGTTGTCAAACCAAGGTTAGGGTTTGAAATTAGGGTTTCAAGCTAGGGTTAGGACTTCACTTTCTGGAATCCCGGGTTATGTCTAGAAGTTGGGGTTTTAAAGCTGGATTAGGGTTTGAAATCAGGCTTTCGAGTGACCCTACGAAAATGAAGGTTATTTCTGTCGCTGATCCCGCCTGCAGGTTTGACACTTCCAAAACGTCAACTGCACTGGAGCTCATAAAGGAAACCTGCTTGGAGTTCCAAAAAGTATTGGTCCATTTTCACTCACTCCATACACACGCACACCCACGCACAAACCCACACACACACACACACACCATATTGTGCCACTGGGGTAAACGTGTCATCTCTGCGACTGAGGCTTTTTGTTTTGCGTTTGATTTGTGTGCCGTGCCGAAACAGATGTAATAATCACACTGAACATCTGTCTCTGGTGTGTTGTGTTGTTGTGTTGGAGGAGGAGGATATGCAAAGCCCTGCACTTGGCGCCATTATATTTGTGTGTGTGTGTGTGTGTGTGATTGTGAGTGTGTGTATAGTGTGAGACTTTTTCAAGAGATGAGCTTTTATTGCTTCATAAATCCGTGACTAGAGGCTGGCTGGAGGACTGTGTGTATGTGTGTTTGTGTGCTTTGGCTGGTAAAACAACACAAAGCCAAATGTCAGTATGAGACTCAATTCTGATCACTAAAACCTGTGAATTATTGTCGTTTGCGAATTGACCATCCAGAGCCAACATGCTCGCTGCCCAGATGTCAGCAGTCCAACGACATCATCATTTTGACAAGCTTAAAACAAACAAATATTTCCGACTTCTCTGTAGCGTTACAATAGGATGTAAGGATAGGTAAGTAAATCATACATAGATGCGGGTAAAATATAATTTAAATTCAGCTTCATTAGATGTAAAGTTTTGGTCAATATCGAATTGTATGAATTTTAAAACAGCCTGAAGAAAAAAAAAAACCTGGGTGGTCTGAGATTGGAACCCTGTGGGACACCACAAAATGCCAAAAGTAGTCCAAATAGTGTTAAATTCTATTCACTTTTTCTTTATTTTTTTACATTTTCCAAGTTAATCTGTGATAAATGTATCATTTATTGCTTCAGAAATTCACAAGTTGCTGCGCTCTGCTAACTTTCGGCTAGTGGTTGGTTATTCGAGTGTTGATCATGTGACTGTCATTGATGCCATGCGTAAAGAGTTTAAAAGAAGGAATATGAATTAGTCACATAAAACCAATGGTATCTGCGAACGTAACTTTCTACGAAAATGAAAAGTCCCGGGACCAGTTAGTGTTCAAATTTCATCAGTATATTTAAATGCGACAGAAAAATGAAATAAATTGTCCTTGTTTAAAGTAAACATCCATTACAAATATGGTATGTCGCTTCACAATTCCCATTGGACAGTTGTAATGTGCTTGTTGCTAATTGCTCGAGTTAATAAAAAAAAACAAATTGGTAAAATGATGTCTGCGAATGGAGCCCTTTGGGACACCACAAACTGCCAAGAAGATGAAAAGTATCAGGACCAAAGTGGATTCAAATCTACAAATTCAAAGATTTATTTTTAGATTAATGTTACCTAGTAGTTTCAAGATAAGATGTTAAGATGTTGAAACTTTAAATCCATCAAAGGACTTACATACGACCATCCTTAATACTGCCAGAAGAAAATGCTAATTGCTAAAATGAAATCAGTGCGGTCTAAGAATAGAGCCCCGGGGGATGCCGCAAACTGCCATGAAGATAAAATGTTTCATGACCAAAGAGTGTTTAATCTCCCCGATAATGTTCGATTGTGATTTAATTTGTTTTACTCCTTTTTTTTTCAAGAAGTCCTGTCGTGTTGAAATCGCACAAGCGGAAAAAGACTTTCAAGGTTTAACGAGCCTCAAATGTAGCTTCAGAATTCCCCGCAGACTGACGTACAGCTGTCTTCTCCGATAAACGAGCTATCCTCACACTCAGCGAGCGATTGGTCGTGTCTTATCTAATTAGGCCATAGGTGCTACAGTTTGTCCCTAAATGCCGTTTAGCGCGTCGATTGCGCCCAGCGTCGCCAATTCGCCATCTATTTCACGCCGCCAATCATGCAACGTGACTTTGATGCAGGCGTCTTATGGCGATAACAAACCTGTGGTTGCCAATCTAAAAATAGCGCGCTAACCTCGTTTCCTGCCTTCATTCCCCAAGATGTATTTTTTAAGGTGACAGCTATAATGTACGCTGATGATTTAACAACATCAAATTAGGATTTGAATGTTGGTTTAATGCTGCGTTGCTTTTAAACGGAATTCTATATTTGGTGTTATGTGCTTTTCACTTTGCAGATGTGAGTGTTGGGGGGGCGGGGCTGCAAAAACAGACGGTTGTCGGAAGATAACTTTTCCTCTAGTTGTCAAACTGTATCTGTGACAGAGATGCTCACCAACGACATTAATGGGAATCTGTGTGAATTAGAAATCATTTTGTCTCCAAGATTGAAGCGTCCTCTCCAGAGAGCGTGGAGAAAAAGATGCCAACAAGAAAAGTACATCTTTGAAAAAGTGTCTGTTACTTCCGCACCAGATCCATTTTACAGAATTCTGTCAGATGCTCAACTTGTGCTTTCGAAATAATAACGGATAACGTACTACAATGCATACCATAAATGTGATGCAAATTTTGTCATTATCAATATATATATATATATATATATATATATATATATATATATATATATATATATATATATATATATATATATAAAATAAGATAAAATAAAAAAATAAAATAAAATAAAATAATATATATATAATAAAATAAAATACAAAATTATAAATATATATATATATATATATATATATATATATTTATTTTTTTATTTTTTTTTTTGTGTGTACAGTATACCTCTATTGTATGGATGGTGGTTTAATATGGTGTATTTATATTTATATTATATTTATTTTCATTGCAAAAAAAAAAATTATAGTTGTTTTACCACCCTGGATGAAATTGCTCATGTAGCCTTCCTAAACAAATAATATAAACATAATTTTCCTTATAAATGAGCAAAAGTCTACGTCCCAAATGTGAAAATTGTATAACATTTCATCAAAAGTTAACTTGCGGTAGCAAATAGTAAAAAAAAAAAAAAAAAAAAAAACAGAGCATTGCTGTCTGTTTCCTTATGACGGCAGATTTCCAGATCTCGTTGATTGTTCGAACGGAATGTTGTGGCTGTTGGCTCGATATTAATGTTAATAACATAAAAAACCAGTGTTGCATTCAACCAATTTGTGTTTCTTTTTGTCGCACAAACTAATTGAATGTTTACAAATGTCATTCTTGATTATTCTCAGATTGTTTTTTTTTTTCCCCTCCCCACGCCCCCCCCAAAGTGGCAATCCATTAAGCAGGCGCGAGAACACATTAAAAGGGAGCTGGAGAACATCATGTCAAGAAACGAAAGGGAAAGCGTTGTACTCTGCCTTTCTCCTGTTGACGTATTACTTGGGAGGTGGGAAAGAAAAAGCACAATTGTGGAAGTGCGAGGATCTATAAGGATTATTTGGCGCTGACACATGAATACATCACCGCCTCGGTGAAGCGAGAAACTCTGCTTGTTGGGAGATCATGCTGAACTCTTTTGGTCTTCATCTTTTATTTGCCATTTCAAAATGATTTATTAAGTTTGTAAATTAAATGAATTATTAAGTCGCTCTCTGTAGAGATATTTTGGCCCACTATTTTTTTGCAGAATCGCTTTAATCCAGCAACACTGGAGGGTTTTCAGGTTTTCATTTTGTATTTTTTAAGCAATTTACTTCAGATTGACGTCTGAAGCTCATAGCCGAATAATCTTCCCCGGGATTTTCTCGTAAAGAGCAGCATTGTTGGTTCCATCACTAAGAACATGTGATCCAGGTCCTGAGGAGCATAGCAGCCCCACTCCATCACACTACTACCACCTTTTTTGACTGCTGGCATCATGTTCTTTTTCTGAAATAACATTACATTGACACATATTTTTCCAAATTTGATTTTGTCAGTCCAAAGAATATTCTCTCAAAAGTCTTTGGTATCATTCAAATGTGTTTTGCAAAAGTAAGAAACACCTTTTTAGTAAGCAAGGGGTTTTGTCACGGATGTCATTTTTGCTCAATATCTTCTTTACTGTCGAGTCATGAACGTAATTTTTTTTTGGGATCATGGCATTTTTATTGCATCTTTTTGAGATCTTTTGGCTAATTTCATTTTGTCAGACTGGTTCTACTTGGGTGATTTCATGAATAAACAGAACTGGATGTGACCAGGCTTAGATATAGTCAGTGAAAATGAACAGAAAAGTGAAATTGATGATAATTATGGCAAGTACATTTTCCACAGGTCACTTTGAATATATATTTTTTTACCTTTAATAAATCAAATAACCATTTAAAACTGTATTTAATTTTTTCTTGGGTTATCTGTAAATTTATTGGATAATCTTCAAAATGAAAGTGTGGAAACTTGCAAAAAACATTTTTAAAAAGTTCATCATTGCTCTGTATTGTATATAAATGCACATTTTCCAGAAAAGCAACTTTGGTGTACACTTTTGCTTTTCATTTCAACAAAAGGAAGCTCAGGGATTGGCGAATGGAGGCCGGGGGGCATAGGAAGGCGAAGGTGGAGGATGCATATGACGAGAAGCGAAGCCAGTGCCAGGAAGGGGATGGAACTGAGAGAAGAGAAGGAGGCGTTACAGTACGACGGGTAGGGAGAATAGGACGAGAGGAGCCTTGCTCTCGCCGATAAGCTGGCATCAAAGCGCCACTGGCCGGCACATCAAAAGACTTGGCACGTCCTTTGAGACGACCTCTTTAAGGTATCGCGCGTCTGGTCCGCTGGGAGCCACTATCCACGATAAGAGGACAGCGGCTCCACGGGTCACGTGACCAACGTTTGATACAGGCCATGTGGTCAAAGAGTTCTTTTACCGCCCTTACTGCTACTTATTGACTCATTTATTACCATTGACGGCTAAAGACGTCCGAGATCCTTTTTTTTTTTCTTTTTTTTACTCACCTGGTAGTGAATGAGTTCATATTGCTCAGTGAAACTGATTCCAATTTTCCAAATATTTTGAGAGGAAAACTTTCTCTTTGACGGACACCTCTGAAATTGGCCAATAACGGTCTTTCATTAAATTCTCAAACGCCGCTGCATTTGCATTTGATATAATCACTGTAATATTTCTCCCAAATTACACCTGAAGGCTTCTATTTATAATTTGACCATTGTTTTTGTTTTTTTTGTACGTGTGATTTTATTAATGGTAGCATAAAATGTGCAGATGGTTCGCTCATTGCTCTCTGAAAGAACCTATTACCATATTCATTTATCAATGAATAATGTGACTTGGAGCTCACAAAGGGACTCAAATTAGTCGTGTCAATCTTTCATCTCCTCCTCCTGCAGGAGCCCGGTGGTGACTAAAGAGAAAGAAGTGACTCCGATATTAGCCGCGTTGTTTGATTTATTGTATTTGAAAAATAAACGAAGAGCGTGTTGTGTTTTTCGAGATGCTGCGGGGAGAGTCTTTGGCAGGCAATTAAAGACCCGTGGGTTCGTTTTCCATGTTTTATGAGGAAAATACGAGCAGGCGGCCAAGTTGGACATCCTGGAATTAGAAAGATTGTTTTTGAGCGGTGGGGGGAGGTTTTGATATCCCCCCTCGGCCAAACATCAGCCCGTTTGCCGGGTTTTAAGCCATTTGCTGTGTCAACACAAGCAAATGGTGTACATTTCCTGTACAGAGAGAAATAACAGCTCGGAACGACGATTATTTGGATAAATTGGTCCGCCGCATTCGGGTCTCGTGTGCAGACAGCTGCAGAATAGAAAGGAAATAAATGAAAGCTGCGAGTGGCGATGAACGATGAACCCTCTTTTTCATGGTGAATCCTCCAAGTGATCATCAAACTTTTGAAGCAATGCTCAGCCTACATTAGATGGCCTTGTCATAAAACTTTGCAATATAGCGTTGCCCATCTGGCTACCTGTTCCTGCTGAGGGCTCATTTAAGAGAATTCCCCGCTGGAATTTGCCAAAGTGCAGGATTGTGTATGAACGTTAGCACATCTGCCTCACCGTTCTGGAGTTGAGAGTTCAACTCCAGGTTCTGACCTGTCTGTGATGAAGCTTGCATATTCTCTCTGCGCTTTCTCTGGTACGCTGGCTTCCTTCCACATTCCAAACATGTGTTGGATTCATTGAAGACTCTAAATCAGGGCAAAGGGAGGGCGAGGGCAAATTAAGTGATGGAGAGAGCCGCAATTTTTCATCAGCACCACTGTGGGACCACAAATGGAGAATGCACTTCCTGACCGCATGTATGACAAAAAATGTTGTGTTAAATAATAATGGAAAAATACTTGCCTGTGCCTGTATTTTAACAAACCAATGTTATTATATTTAATTTTCGGTACATGTAAAAAAAAAAAAAAAGATCCGGCCTTCAACAACTAAGGATTTCAACAATCAAAATAACCAAATGCTGTTTTTTTTCCCTCAGTGCATAAAAAGCATAAAGAAATACCATTCAAGGACGGCACAAAACTGTTAAACAGTTCACAAAGTGCAAAAACTGGAAATTTTTTCACAAAAATCAATTCAAAATTGTTATTTTCTTTAGAACCTATTTTTGTCCTGCATGTCAATCCAGAACGGCACGAAAATATTCGGCTCTCTCACAGTTTAAGCAGGTGCAACAAAGCCATTTATGACCATGTATTTTGTGGTGATCAGTGAAAATGGGGCAAGGGCGAAATATTTGTAAGAAAATAATTAAATAAATATTGTTTATTCTGATTAAAAATGCACCCCCTGAAGCCAACTGCATCCCAATTCCAACAATGCAAACCAGGCAAATGAGCGAATAAATATGGAGTAGATATTAAATTACAATAATTCTATGAATAAACTCAACATAATTTCTGCTGTCCCCTTGTCTGCCTTGTTTGTCAATCAAACCAGCAACTGGGCATATGCTGCTGTTTTTAATTGTGAAAAATTGCTCCCCGGAATCCAAAAACTATTTAAACATTCAATTCATGGGAGTCATGATGGAGCCCGGTGAATTCTGCCTAGCAACAAGTCGTCGGCATGTAAATCTCATGGTGATGACCATCTTGATTACTTTATTGAACGATAAAACTAGCACAGGGACGTGATGCTTGTCTTTTGGAGGTAAAGGAACGAGTGCGCTGGGCGTCAAAAGGACATGGTCAGTCGGCAAATGTAGGTAAGCTCAGTTCACGCCGTACTTTCCGTCTTTCATTGATTTTTTTTATTTTTTTTTTTTTATATTAAAGGCCAACAAATGTTTTTCTTGAAAACATTTATGGCAATTATGACTTCACCACTGATATGCCGTAGGAACGGCACTACGTATTTATACATCATAAATGACCCAAAAAATATCTCCCAACTCAATAAACTCTTAAGTTAAGGCACTTGTAAGTCAAGGTAGCACTTTGTTGACGTTAACGAGAAAACATCAGTTCTCGGATATTTTTATCATTTATCTCCTAAGAGCGTTGACCTCGTAAAGTAAGCCCCAAGTACGACATGTCCTATATCAAGTGTGGGCAAACTACGGCCCGGGGGCCACATGCGGCCCGTTAACGTTTTAATCCGGCCCGCCGAACTTGAAAAAAATTAAATGAATAAACCTTGTTCATGTTTTATTTTCTAAATACTGCGATGTGTCAAAGTCATATATTTTGTTGAAATGCTTTTGATCACTTTCATTTCAAATTAAATGTATTTTTTTTCTCCGATGAGGTGAGGTCACCAAAGTTTGCCCACCCCTACCAATCATGTTATCACCTATTAACGTCACACCGGAAAGCGTTTTTCACAAGGACGCCCTCAAAATTGAACGGTTCCCGCTCGTCACGACGCAACAGCCAAATCACGTCGGTGCGAGCGTTAACGTGACCGATGGTCTTTGGACCAGGCCGCTGCACGCCGGATGATGTAGTGGCGCTGCCCGCCGTGGGAAATGAGCTCATAAGTTAACCATGTAAAGAAGGCTGCGAAAACAGCATGCGCAAGTAATGAAAGCCATCAAACAATACGGCCCCGGCGAGGCTGTGGCGTCGCGTGTTGGCGTCGGCGAAATGGCCGCGGGACCGTTTTACAATATTCATCTTCTCATAATCTGACGGCGCGGTGACTGATCTCTCGACAGTGACTCTGTGGTGTGCGAGTGGCGATTATACGTTGAAACCGATGTTTGCATTCAGATGCTGCTTGTGGGAAAGCGAAGGGAGCGCGGCTCATTTTTCAGTCGAGGGTCTTTTGTTGTTGTTTTTCGTTGTTGTGTGTTTGCTCAGCCTGCAGGTCAATTGTGGAGATTTGGGAATTGTTTTTCGCACTCATTTTGAATGGCTTATTTTATTGTTTTGAGTCACTTCAAAAGTATTAGGACACCTACAGGCAGCAGTTATCTTTTTCATTCCTGCAGCCGTGTCTTGAAATTGCTTTGTTTCATTTAGTTGAAATTGCAAAATCAAATCACCCTTTTGGAAAATTCAGACTTTGAAGAAGAAGTTTTACGTAGCACATGAAATCTAGTTAGAATGTCTCGCAAAAGTAGACCCACCAAAAAGTCTCAAGGAGTCATACCCAAAAAGTAAAAGGAAGTCTACTAGTGGCCATTTTAGTTCATTTTGTGTTCAGGGTACTTTCACAAAAATGAATACTTTGACATTTCAGCAGCGGGAATCGTTCTTACTTCACAGCATAAGAATTTGGAGACGTCTATCACGAGTAGACACATGAATCTCAAGCAGCCATGATGAAACGTCAGAGGAAGTTTTCCATTTTGGTTCAAAGTGACCATTTCCAGAAAACTTTCAAAGGTGAACATGTATAGAATATTAAAAAAAAAAACAGTCCATGATTCCAATTTGTATAGATTTCTTTTTTTCCAGATTCCAGAAAATTAAGGCACATATACAGAAAGAAGAGATAGCACAGTATCAAATTATGATGCCTTAACATGAAATATGGAACACGAATAATTAATTTCCATAAAGGTAAAATCTTGTACATTACGTGAGAAATTTAAATATTTTGAGCCTTGATGTGATCAAGTGTAGCAATTTATACAGCTGATTATCCTTCGGTGTATGTTCCATATGTGCTTCCTCCCCTATAAATGTTAAGGCCCTGAAATAAAAAATAAAAAAAAGCGGCAATAAAAGTGAGTAAGAAAGCGAGTTGTCTGATTTACAGAGGTGGGCAGATTGGGTCACGTCCATAAATGAGTGAAATGGAGAAGCATAAACAAGGAATACAAGACAAGCCGCCACTGTCTTTTTGTGTGTGTCGATGCGTGCGTGTGCAGCACAAACAACACAACGCGTGTAAATCATCAATTGGGACTCGTCAAAGTGTGTTTATTCATGTCATGACCCACATATGCTCCCTAGAAAGGCCTCATCAAAAGCCTCATTGTCCTTCCTCCCGCCTCCCTCCAGCTCGCCTTGCCGGCTCGGTCTCTCTCGGGGTCTTTTTTATACGCCGATCTCCGCATTCTGAGACAGCCGCGCCGCCCCCTTTTTCCTATACCCGCGCCGTAAAGTGAAACCCTCTAACGGCGGGTCGGTGTCGAGCTTAGAGCGGCCGTCACTCAGCATGTGGACGCGCCACCGTCTTCATCAACGGTCACGCGGAGTTCAAGACGGCTTTGGTTAAAGACAAAAAGCGTGGCCATTTTTTTCCAGAGGAAATCAGAAAAAAATCTTATTATTCTACTTTATGTATGTATATATATATATATATATTCATTTTTTATAATTTATTCATTTATTCATTTTTTATAATTGATTTTTATTTAATTATTTTATTTAATTAAAACACATATTAATTAAATAAAATTATTGCTGTAAGCTGATTTTGTGAAAATATTTTGTTGAAGTTTGGTGATATTTTCAAACATAAAAAAAAAAATGTTCTCAGTCATTACGTCATCATATAAGTGAATAGTGAAAAAACATCGACATCTGGAAAGCTCTCCCCGAGACATTAAATTTGACTTATCTGACTTGATAGTGTTATTAGATGTTTGACTTTTTAGTATGTGAACTCTGATCCCAGACGATCTACTGAAGTTCAAATTTGATTGAAAGTATTGAGTAGATCTACCGACAATATTTCATTCAATTTTGGAGTCGATGTGATTAAAATTAAAATAATTATAATAATAATAACAATAGTAATAATAATAATAATAATAATAAAAACAATGCTTTTCTTGTTTGGCTTTTTTTTTTTTTTTTTTTTTTTTACATTGCTGTGACCTTTGACCTTCGTTTGATATGGTTCTTAAACCAAAGAGATTTATGGTGGGTATCCCATGTTTGGTGTTGATTAGTATGCACAAGAGAGCAAAAGGTGTCAAAAGGTTTGCTCCATGCTCTATTGGTTTTAGGTTTGGTACTAAAATCAGTTAATAGTGAGTTGTCTCTTCTTAAAGAAATTTAGCCAAACACCTCTTCCTCACCGCGAGCTCATTTGTCTCCATTCAGTCGAGCGATTACAATGATGCGCTCGCTGTTGTGTAGTGATCTTGCATTTCCTATTTTAATTCATCACTCTGATGCTTTTCTGACAAATTCTGTCCTCGCTTTTAACCATTGTTCCCGCGGCCTCTTTCGTAAATGCGCTCAGGAACGCTATTTATGCAGTGCGATGACTCACCCGAATTTCGAATGGATCCACGCAGGCGGTACGGGACTCATGCTGATTTGTCGGCGGTGTCACTGTCGCGGATGTGTTAATGGAAAGAACAAAAAAAAAAGGCAACCTGCCAATGTGGGATTGAATCAAGTTTCATTTTTTCTGTAATGGAAGTCAGCTGTGGCTTTAAAAAATAAAATTCCTCCCTCTCCCGGGCAGCCGGTAGCCATCATCAGCGTGACGTCCCACAGGGAGGCGCTCCAGAGAAAACACAAGGAGCCGGGGAAAAAAAGGGGAGGAATTCAAAGGCGGTGGGCCAGCATAAATGTAACGTTCTTGAGAAGAGAGAGAAAGAGGTCAGTCCAAGGACATTTTGAATGAGCAAGAGAAAATATTTAGACATTCACAAAAGGAAAATTTGCATTCCCATAAAAAATTGAACTTATCCGTTCAGAACCATTTTTTCCTACAGAATGAATCTTTTTTCCAGGGATGGTTTTATCAGTCTTAAATGTCAAACAAGTGCAAAAATATGTTTGCGGGTTTGCTTCTTAACTTGACTGACCGTAAAAGAAATTTATCAACCAGAACATTGCCGTGATCAGATCGTCAGTCTGGAGACGAGGTGTAGCAGCATGTGGCTCTCGTTTTGCGTGAAGGTTCCTTTTTTTTTTTTTCTTCTGAAAGCAGAACTTTACCGTTCACTTATATTTAACTTTCAAGTCAAAATTTCATCAGTTTGAACTTTTCATTTGCAAAGGGGGGAAAATTTTTATCAGAAAACTTTTGATCAGAAATAATTCATTTGGACTGTATTTAATAATGTGTTTATTTTAACATACAGCTGATCACAAATGGCCACTCCTCCACTAGATAGACAACTATTTCCTATTTTTTTTTTAAATTTTTAACAGTGTGAGGCTTAAGTGCACTAAATTACATATGATTGTAAGCCATTGAGGGTTGGGATGACTTTTGTTTTCAGCAGAAGGGATTAAAAAGGTTTCTTTTGACAAGCCTGTGGACACGATTTCAAGCCACTTAAAGCCATTTCAATTGACAAATTTTTTTTTTTCTACAACATTCTCATCCAATAAAATGAAAGATGAAGCTCCGGCGTCATTTTAAAAGCACCTCTAATGCATCCATTTGAGGTTAATGTAACGAGCGGTTTGCTCCAAGAGAAAGTGAAGTCTCAGTAAACAGTCAAAAACATCTTGAATTGCCTCAAAATGTTTTTTGTTTTTTTTTCTGGAGCCAGAACTGTTTCACGTTTCCCTCGTGCTCGGTCTTGGATGAGCACCCCCTGCTGCCCACGTGATGAATCTTCACGCCTGCGGGAACAGATGGCACGCTGGCTCAGACGTTTACCACCTCTGCTGCCGTCGTGTTTTCTCAAAGGTTTCGCTGCCTCTTCACAATCGTACACGGCATTCATGTGGCTTTGTTGACTCACGGGCCGCTAGCGCCTCCAACGCTGCTACCCTTCCATCACCGTCCCTCCGTCGTTATTCAGAAAATAATCGTCCTCCATTCCCGTCCGTTGTTGTCCTTTCAAAGCAGATAGATAGAAGATATTTCCTGACTCGCATTTTTGGTATTTCTGGTGGTGATGCAAATACTATATTGTCAAATTTGCCTAAATTCCAATACTCTGTTGTAATATTCTGACGACTCATGTTTTGAAATGCTTCCTTTGCCGGCATTCCCTACGCACACACGTGCAGACATACTCGCACACAGTCATATCACACATCTAAATAGCTAAAATGATGCCGTTTAACACTAATTGCGGGGCACATTAAGCGCTCGTCAGTTTTGCGGTCACATTTGGCACGGGTCGAGCCTTTCTCGTACTCTTTGAACCCGAGGGCCAAACGACTTGGATGTTCTTCTCCTGTGCCAGCTGCCTTCTTTGCCGCTTTCTCTCTTAATTAAAACTCACAGTAAAACCTCCTCCTGTTTGTTAGCAATAACGCTGCCCAGCTTCAGATGGAACCTACTTAAAATGCAAAGACGAGTCTTTTCTAGCTGTTATTGTCAGCAAATATTGTGTTTTAATGAAAAAAATAAATCCACCCTTTTTAACAACAGAT